>NW_024544011.1:0-140460 GCF_018167655.1 Microtus oregoni
AGCACCCTGAGTACTGAGCACCGAGCTCCCCGAACACTGAGCACCCTGAGTACTGAGCACCCAGCACCCCGTTCACTGAGCACCCAGCACCCTGAGCACTGAGCACCCCAGCACCCTGAGCCCTGAGCACCCAGCACCCTGAGTACTGAGCACCCAGCACGCAGAGTACTGAGCACCCAGCACCCTGAGCACTGAGCACCCAGCACCCTGAGTACTGAGCACTGAGCACCCAGCACCCCGAGCACTGAGCACCCAGCACCCTGTGTACTGAGCACTGAGCACCCTGGGTACTAAGCACCCAGGACCCTGAGTACTGAGCACCCAGGACCCTGAGCACTGAGCACCGAGCACCCCGAGCACTGAGCACCCAGCACCCTGAGCACTCAGCACCCAGCACCCTGAGCACGGAGCACCCCGAGTACTGATCACCCAGCACGCTGAGCACTTAGAACCCAGCACCTTGAGTACTGAGCACCGAGCACCTCGAGCACTAAGCACCCAGCACCCTGAGTACTGAGCACCCAGCACCCTGAGCACTGAGCACCCAGCAACCTGAGCACTGAGCACCCAGCACCCCGAGCACGGAGCACCCAGAACCCTGAGTACTGAGCACCCAACACCCAGAGTACTGAGCACCCAGCACACCGAGCACTGAGCACTCAGCACCCTGTGTACTGAGCACCCTGAGTACAGAGCACTGAGCACCGAGCACCCTGAGTAACTGAGCACCCAACACTCTGAGCACTGAGCACCGAGCACCCTGAGTACTGAACACCCAGCACCCTGAGCACTGAGCACTGAGCACCCAGCACCCCTGAGCACTGAGCACTGAGCACCCAGCACCCCGAGCACTGAGCACCCAGCACCCTGAGCACCCAGCACCCTGAGCACTGAGCACCCTGAGCACTGAGCACCCTGAGCACTGAGCACTGAGCACCCAGCACCCTGAGAACTGAGCACCCAACACTCTGAGCACTGAGCACCCAGCACGCTGAGTACTGAGCACTAAGCACACAGCACCCTGAGTACTGAGCACCCAGCACCCCGAGCACTGAGCACCCAGCGCCCTGAGCACTGAGCACCCAGCACCCCGAGCACAGAGCACTGAGCACACTGAGCACTGAGCACCCAGCACCCTGAGGACTGAGCACCCAGCACCTTGAGTACTGAGCACCGAGCACCTCGAGCACTAAGCACCCAGCACCCTGAGTACTGAGAACCCAGCACCCTGAGCACTGAGCACCCAGCACCCCGAGTACTGAGCACCCAGCACCCCGAGCACTGAGCACCCAGCGCCCCGAGCACTGAGCACCCAGCAACCTGAGTACTGAGAACAGATCACCCTGAGTACTGAGCACACAGCACCCTGAGTACTGAGCCCCCAGCACCCTGATTTACTGAGCACCCAGCACCATGAGTATTGAACACCCAGCACCCCGAGAATGAGCACCCAGCACCCTGAGTACTGAGAACCGAGCACCCTGAGTACTGAGCACCCAGCACCCTGAGTACTGAGCCCCCCAGCACCCTGAGTACTGAGCACCCAGCACCCCGAGCACTGAGCACCCAGCACCCCGAGAATGAGCACCCAGCACCCTGACTACTGAGCACCCAGCACCCTGATTACTGAGCACCCAGCACCCCGAGTACTGAGTACTGAGCACCCAGCACCCTGAGTACTGAGCACCGAGCTCCCCGAACACTGAGCACCCTGAGTACTGAGCACCCAGCACCCCGTTCACTGAGCACCCAGCACCCTGAGCACTGAGCACCCAGCACCCTGAGCACTGAGCACCCAGCACCCTGAGTACTGAGCTCCCAGCACGCATAGTACTGAGCACCCAGCACCCCGAGCACTGAGCACCCAGCACCCTGAGTACTGAGCACTGAGCACCCAGCACCCCGAGCACTGAGCACCCAGCACCCTGTGTGATGTGGGAGTGATTTCTTATTAATAAAAAAACTGCCTAGACCCATTTGATACCCCAACCCTTAGGTAGGCGGAGTAAACAGAACAAAATGCTGGGAGAAAAAAGCTAAGTCAGGGAGTCGCCATGATTGTCCCACTCCAGACAGACGCAGGTTAAGATCATTCCTGGTAAGCCTGCTCGTGGGCTACACAGATTAATAGAAATGGGTTAGATCAATATGTAAAAGCTAGCCAATAAGAAACTGAAACTAATGGGTCAGGCAGTGTTTAAAAGAATACAGTTTCCGTGTAATTATTTCGGGTAAAGCTAGCCGGGTGGCGGGACACAGCCCGCCGCTCCTATCACAACAGAATGGCGCCCAACGTGGGGCTAAATCCACTTAAAAACCTGAAAAGGCTTAAAAATAAGGGGAGAGAGACTTTAACACAGATTTTTGCTGTTTGTTGGTGGCGTGCTGTAGAGAGATTTCCTGATTCGGCAACAGCAACAGAAAAAAAAGCTGCGTCATTTTAAAGTGCGGCTTCTTGGGACTGTGCCGCCAGTGCAAACTCTGGCTTTAAAACATTTCAATGGATTTTATGGGACTGGATGTTTGTGTTCCCGCTTGGGATCGGAAGGAGAGTGCTCTCAGCGCTCCCCGCCTGCACCTGGGCAGATGGCAGAATCAGGCTTAGGCAGGCAGAAGAGCATGGTAAAAGAGACGTGTTTTCAGACTGCGCAGTGCTCTGCGTGTCAGATTTGGTTGTAACTTGGATAAAAAGAGTTTCTGTGCTGCATGCTCAGTCTCAAAATTAAACTACTGAGTGCGGCTCCAATGAGGACTTGCTGTGTGCCTGGAACTGTGCACAGCTCAGGGACACCAAATGGATCTGAGGCAGGAGAGGCTGCTCCTTGCTGAACTGTGCTGGTTGGCAGGAACTACCGTAATTACCATAATAACAGCACAGTTAAGGTTTAGACTGGGCAGGACACAGGTGGTACCGTATTACCTGTACATGGTACAACTTAAGTTTTTAAGAAGTGCTTAACATTTTAAGAAATGCTCCTGGATAGTAAAAATATTACAGATTCACAATAAAACAGATTCAGACATAACAGACCTCAGTGGATCACAGCGTTGGATGAATGTACATAGGCTTAAAAGAGAGAAGAATAAGAATATAGAGAATAAAGCAAATGTCTTAAAAAAAAGGGTAAAGTCTTTAAAGAGACAGAGTACAGATAGTTAAGAGATTAAAAGAAATAAAAAAAATAAGCCACGTAAAAATAAAAAATTCACAGAGAGTCTGGATTATGTACATTGTGTTTTCTTTAAAATTTTTGACTGTAAAGGAGCTAAGTACAGACAGACATTTCATTACATGGGCTGCCAAGCTAAACCATAATGGATATAAAGGTATTACGATTTCAAAATTTGGGTCTAAGGATATGATACTTTGGAAAGGGTCTTCTTTTGTTTTCACAGAGGACCAGACCCTGTGGATTGCATCTATCCCGATATGGTATGATAGACCACGACCTCCCGAAAAGTTCCTGTGAACACCCTCAAAAAATTACTTCACTCAACTGACAACTGAGATAAACCTGGCACACAGGTTACACCCTAAATGATCTGATTAACAGCGCCCCCATTCAGCAGAAAGCAGTTTGGAGAGAAAAAACTGCGCCCATGTTCCCAAAATATTGTTTGTAAATGTTCTTTTACATTTAAAGGGGGAAATGATATAGGTATGAGTAATTTGCATTGGTGTGGATTTTACAGTCAATTTTGTTATATGTATATGTATTTCTGATCTTGATTAAGGTATTGTGATTGTGTAGTTCATTTAAAAATGTAATGTATAATTAAGAAATATAGGTTAATGGTTAATCATCAATAATAGTCAATCTTGTAGTCATGTTAGTTAGATTTTCTAGATATATAGAGATACATTTCAGTTAGATAGACATTCTTCATATCTTTCAAAGACTGCAGAATATGGCATTTAATGTTTTAATAACTTAGGACTTTTCATGACAATGAGACATATCTGCTCCTGGCGGCACCAATCTACTTCAAGAGGAAGATGGGCATCGAAGAGGATCCTTATGGAGTTGGATAGCCATTTGGGCAAGAAACTGCTCTTGCCTGGTCTGTTGCATAAAATGGACACAGAGAACCCGCAGAGAGAGGACTGCTAAACTTGCCTAAAGGTGAGACGGCCTTTTGGGGTTCATGACTCATGAAAGAGTCTGCGAGACATTCTGCAGGACACAGCAGATAGTGACTGAACTGTCTTTGAAATTTCCTGCTTCATGGAAATGTCTGCTGGATACTATGGGCCTGAAGGCTGAAGATGGATGCCCCAACCATACAAAAGAACTTTGGGTGACTGTCCAGGCAGCAAGATGTCTCTGTCATTTCCAGAGATTTCTTATTTCTTGTTTACTTAGGTAGTATTATATCCTTCTGGAGTCTTTGATGGAGTTGAAGAATGAATAGATAGTTATAGTTTTCCTTAGTTATGATAAAAGATAAAATAGATATAAATATTGTAACTATAATTCTTGCTTGATAACTGTTTTGCTATATGTAATTTTACTATGTTAAAGTTAAAGCCTTTCTTTTTTGTTTAAACAGAAAAAGGGGAAATGATGTGGGAGTGATTTCTTATTAATAAAAAAACTGCCTAGACCCATTTGATAGGCCAACCCTTAGGTAGGCGGAGTAAACAGAACAAAATGCTGGGAGAAAAAAGCTAAGTCAGGGAGTCGCCATGATTGTCCCACTCCAGACAGACGCAGGTTAAGATCATTCCTGGTAAGCCAGCTCGTGGGCTACACAGATTAATAGAAATGGGTTAGATCAATATGTAAAAGCTAGCCAATAAGAAACTGAAACTAATGGGTCAGGCAGTGTTTAAAAGAATACAGTTTCCGTGTAATTATTTCGGGTAAAGCTAGCCGGGTGGCGGGACACAGCCCGCCGCTCCTATCACAACACCTGTGTACTGAGCACTGAGCACCCTGGGTACTAAGCACCCAGGACCCTGAGTACTGAGCACCCAGGACCCTGAGCACTGAGCACCGAGCACCCCGAGCACTGAGTACTGAGCACCCAGCACCCTGAGTACTGAGCACTGAGCACCCCGAGTACTGAGCACCCAGCACCCCGAGCACTCAGCACCCAGCAACCTGAGTACTGAGAACAGATCACCCTGAGTACTGAGCACACAGCACCCTGAGTACTGAGCACCCAGCACCCCGAGCACTGAGCACCCAGCACCCCGAGAATGAGCACCCAGCACCCTGACTACTGAGCACCCAGCACCCTGATTACTGAGCACCCAGCACCCCGAGTACTGAGTACTGAGCACCCAGCACCCTGAGTACTGAGCACCGAGCTCCCCGAACACTGAGCACCCTGAGTACTGAGCACCCAGCACCCCGTTCACTGAGCACCCAGCACCCTGAGCACTGAGCACCCAGCACCCTGAGCACTGAGCACCCAGCACCCTGAGTACTGAGCACCCAGCACGCAGAGTACTGAGCACCCAGCACCCCGAGCACTGAGCACCCAGCACCCTGAGTACTGAGCACTGAGCACCCAGCACCCCGAGCACTGAGCACCCAGCACCCTGTGTACTGAGCACTGAGCACCCTGGGTACTAAGCACCCAGGACCCTGAGTACTGAGCACCCAGGACCCTGAGCACTGAGCACCGAGCACCCCGAGCACTGAGCACCCAGCACCCTGAGCACTCAGCACCCAGCACCCTGAGCACGGAGCACCCCGAGTACTGATCACCCAGCACGCTGAGCACTTAGAACCCAGCACCTTGAGTACTGAGCACCGAGCACCTCGAGCACTAAGCACCCAGGACCCTGAGTACTGAGCACCCAGCACCCTGAGCACTGAGCACCCAGCACCCCGAGCACGGAGCACCCAGAACCCTGAGTACTGAGCACCCAACACCCAGAGTACTGAGCACCCAGCACCCCGAGCACTGAGCACACAGCACCCTGAGTACTGAGCACCCAGCACCCCGAGTACTGAGCACCCAGCACCCTGAGTACTGAGCACCCAGCACACCGAGCACTGAGCACTCAGCACCCTGTGTACTGAGCACCCTGAGTACAGAGCACTGAGCACCGAGCACCCTGAGTACTGAGCACCCAACACTCTGAGCACTGAGCACCGAGCACCCTGAGTACTGAACACCCAGCACCCTGAGCACTGAGCACTGAGCACCCAGCACCCTGAGCACTGAGCACTGAGCACCCAGCACCCCGAGCACTGAGCACCCAGCACCCTGAGCACCCAGCACCCTGAGCACTGAGCACCCTGAGCACTGAGCACCCTGAGCACTGAGCACTGAGCACCCAGCACCCTGAGTACTGAGCACCCAACACTCTGAGCACTGAGCACCCAGCACGCTGAGTACTGAGCACTAAGCACACAGCACCCTGAGTAATGAGCACCCAGCACCCCGAGCACTGAGCACCCAGCGCCCCGAGCACTGAGCACCCAGCACCCCGAGCACTGAGCACTGAGCACACTGAGCACTGAGCACCCAGCACCCTGAGGACTGAGCACCCAGCACCTTGAGTACTGAGCACCGAGCACCTCGAGCACTAAGCACCCAGCACCCTGAGTACTGAGAACCCAGCACCCTGAGCACTGAGCACCCAGCACCCCGAGTACTGAGCACCCAGCACCCCGAGCACTGAGCACCCAGCGCCCCGAGCACTGAGCACCCAGCACCCCGAGCACTGAGCACTGAGCACCCTGAGCACTGAGCACCCAGCACCCCGAGTACTGAGCACTGAGCACCCTGAGTACTGAGCACCAAGCACCCCGAGTACTGAGCACTCAGCACCCAGAGTACTGAGCACCCAGCACCCTGAGCACTGAGCACCCAGCACCCTGAGTACTGAGCACTGAGAACCCTGAGTACTGAGCACCGAGCACCCTGAGTACTGAGCACCCAGCACCCTGATCACTGAGTACGGAGCACCCCGAGGACTGAGTACCCTGCACCCTGAGCACTGAGCACCCAGCACCTTGAGTACTGAGAACCGAGCGCCCCGAGCACTGAGCACCCAGCACCCTGAGTACTGAGCACCCAGCACCCTGAGCACTGAGCACCCAGCACCCTGAGCACTGAGCACGCAGCACCCTGAGCACTGAGCACCCAGCACCCTGAGTACTGAGCACAGAGCACCCTGAGCACTGAGAACCCAGCACCCTGAGTACTGAGCACCCAGCACCCTGAGTACTGAGCAACCAGCACCCTGAGCACTGAGCACTGAGCACCCAGCACCCTGAGCACTGAGCACTGAGCACCCAGCACCACAGCCCTGAGCACCCAGCACCCCGAGCACTGAGGACCCAGCACCCTGAGCACTGAGCACCCAGCACCCTGAACACTGAGCACCCAGCACCCTGAGTACTGAGCACCCAGCACCCTGAGTACTGAGCACCCAGCACCCTGAGTACTGAGCACTCAGCACCCTGAGTACTGAGCACCGAGCACCCCGAGCACTGAGCACCCAGCACCCTGAGCACTGAGCACCCGGAGGACTGAGCACCCAGCACCCTGAGCACTGAGCACCGATCACCCTGAGCACTGAGCACCCAGCACCCCGAGCACTGAGCACCCAGCACCCTGAGTACTGAGCACCCAGCACCCCGAGTACTGAGCACCCAGCACCCTGAGTACTGAGCACCCAGCACCCCGAGCACTGAGCACCCAGCACCCTGAGTACTGAGCACCCTGAGTACTGAGCACTGAGCACCGAGCACACTGAGAACTGAGCACCCTGAGGACTGAGCACCCAGCACCCTGAGCACTGAGCACCCAGCACCCTGAGTACTGAGCACTGATCACCCTGAGCACTGAGCACCCAGCACCCCGAGCACTGAGCACCCAGCACCCTGAGTACTGAGCACCCAGCACCCTGAGCACTGAGCACCGAGCACCCTGAGTACTGAACACCCAGCACCCTGAGCACTGAGCACTGAGCACCCAGCACCCTGAGCACTGAGCACTGAGCACCCAGCACCCCGAGCACTGAGCACCCAGCACCCTGAGCACCCAGCACCCTGAGCACTGAGCACCCTGAGCACTGAGCACCCTGAGCACTGAGCACTGAGCACCCAGCACCCTGAGTACTGAGCACCCAACACTCTGAGCACTGAGCACCCAGCACGCTGAGTACTGAGCACTGAGCACACAGCAACCTGAGTACTGAGCACCCAGCACCCGAGCACTGAGCACCCAGCGCCCCGAGCACTGAGCACCCAGCACCCCGAGCACTGAGCACTGAGCACACTGAGCACTGAGCACCCAGCACCCCGAGTACTGAGCACTGAGCACCCTGAGTACTGAGCACCCAGCACCCCGAGTACTGAGCACTGAGCACCCTGAGTACTGAGCACCCAGCACCCTGAGTACTGAGCACCCAGCACCCTGATCACTGAGCACGGAGCACCCCGAGCACTGAGCACCCAGCACCCTGAGTACTGAGCACAGAGCACCCTGAGCACTGAGCACACAGCACCCTGAGTACTGAGCACCCAGCACCCTGAGTACTGAGCAACCAGCACCCTGAGCACTGAGCACTGAGCACCCAGCACCCTGAGCACTGAGCACCGATCACCCTGAGTACTGAGCACCGAGCACCCGAGCACTGAGCACCCAGCACCCTGAGCACTGAGCACCCGGAGGACTGAGCACCCAGCACCCTGAGCACTGAGCACCGATCACCCTGAGCACTGAGCACCCAGCACCCCGAGCACTGAGCACACAGCACCCTGAGTACTGAGCACCCAGCACCCCGAGTACTGAGCACCCAGCACCCTGAGTACTGAGCACCCAGCACACCGAGCACTGAGCACCCAGCACCCTGTGTACTGAGCACCCTGAGTACAGAGCACTGAGCACCGAGCACCCTGAGTACTGAACACCCAGCACCCTGAGCACTGAGCACTGAGCACCCAGCACCCCGATCACTGAGCACCCAGCACCCTGAGCACCCAGCACCCTGAGCACTGAGCACCCTGAGCACTGAGCACCCTGAGCACTGAGCACTGAGCACCCAGCACCCTGAGTACTGAGCACCCAACACTCTGAGCACTGAGCTCCCAGCACGCTGAGTACTGAGCACTAAGCACACAGCACCCTGAGTACTGAGCACCCAGCACCCCGAGCACTGAGCACCCAGCGCCCCGAGCCCTGAGTACCCAGCACCCCGAGCACTGAGCACTGAGCACACTGAGCACTGAGCACCCAGAACCCTGAGGACTGATCACCCAGCACCTTGAGTACTGAGCACCGAGCACCTCGAGCACTAAGCACCCAGCACCCTGAGTACTGAGAACCCAGCACCCTGAGCACTGAGCACCCAGCACCCTGAGCAATGAGCACCCAGCACCCCGAGCACGGAGCACATAGCACCCTGAATACTGAGCACCCAACACACAGAGTACTGAGCACCCAGCACCCTGAGCACTGAGCACCCAGCACCCTGAGTACTGAGCACCCAGCACCCTGAGTACTGAACACCCAGCACCCTGAGCACTGAGCACTGAGCACCCTGAGCACTGAGTACTGAGCACTGAGCACCCTGAGCACTGAGCACCCAGCACGCCGAGTACTGAGCACCCAGCACCCCGAGCACTGAGCACCCAGCGCACCAAGCACTGAGCACCCAGCACCCTGAGTACTGAGCACCGAGCTCCCCGAACACTGAGCACCCTGAGTACTGAGCACCCAGCACCCCGTTCACTGAGCACCCAGCACCCTGAGCACTGAGCACCCAGAACCCTGAGCACTGAGCACCCAGCACCCTGAGTACTGAGCACCCAGCACGCAGAGTACTGAGCACCCAGCACCCCGAGCACTGAGCACCCAGCACCCTGAGTACTGAGCACTGAGCACCCAGCACCCCGAGCACTGAGCACCCAGCAACCTGTGTACTGAGCACTGAGCACCCTGGGTACTAAGCACCCAGGACCCTGAGTACTGAGCACCCAGGACCCTGAGCACTGAGCACCGAGCACCCCGAGCACTGAGTACTGAGCACCCAGCACCCTGAGTACTGAGCACTGAGCACCCCGAGTACTGAGCACCCAGCACCCCGAGCACTCAGCACCCAGCAACCTGAGTACTGAGAACAGATCACCCTGAGTACTGAGCACACAGCACCCTGAGTACTGAGCCCCCAGCACCCTGATTACTGAGCACCCAGCACCATGAGCATTGAACACCCAGCACCCCGAGAATGAGCACCCAGCACCCTGAGTACTGAGAACCGAGCACCCTGAGTACTGAGCACCCAGCACCCTGAGTACTGAGCCCCCAGCACCCTGAGTACTGAGCACCCAGCACCCCGAGCACTGAGCACCCAGCACCCCGAGAATGATCTCCCAGCACCCTGACTACTGAGCACCCAGCACCCTGATTACTGAGCACCCAGCACCCCGAGTACTGAGTACTGAGCACCCAGCACCCTGAGTACTGAGCACCGAGCTCCCCGAACACTGAGCACCCTGAGTACTGAGCACCCAGCACCCCGTTCACTGAGCACCCAGCACCCTGAGCACTGAGCACCCAGCACCCTGAGCACTGAGCACCCAGCACCCTGAGTACTGAGCACCCAGCACGCAGAGTACTGAGCACCCAGCACCCCGAGCACTGAGCACCCAGCACCCTGAGTACTGAGCACTGAGCACCCAGCACCCCGAGCACTGAGCACCCAGCACCCTGTGTACTGAGCACTGAGCACCCTGGGTACTAAGCACCCAGGACCCTGAGTACTGAGCACCCAGGACCCTGAGCACTGAGCACCGAGCACCCCGAGCACTGAGCACCCAGCACCCTGAGCACTCAGCACCCAGCACCCTGAGCACGGAGCACCCCGAGTACTGATCACCCAGCACGCTGAGCACTTAGAACCCAGCACCTTGAGTACTGAGCACCGAGCACCTCGAGCACTAAGCACCCAGCACCCTGAGTACTGAGCACCCAGCACCCTGAGCACTGAGCACCCAGCACCCTGAGCACTGAGCACCCAGCACCCCGAGCACGGAGCACCCAGAACCCTGAGTACTGAGCACCCAACACCCAGAGTACTGAGCACCCAGCACACCGAGCACTGAGCACTCAGCACCCTGTGTACTGAGCACCCTGAGTACAGGGCACTGAGCACCGAGCACCCTGAGTACTGAGCACCCAACACTCTGAGCACTGAGCACCGAGCACCCTGAGTACTGAACACCCAGCACCCTGAGCACTGAGCACTGAGCACCCAGCACACTGAGCACTGAGCACTGAGCACCCAGCACCCCGAGCACTGAGCACCCAGCACCCTGAGCACCCAGCACCCTGAGCACTGAGCACCCTGAGCACTGAGCACCCTGAGCACTGAGCACTGAGCACCCAGCACCCTGAGTACTGAGCACCCAACACTCTGAGCACTGAGCACCCAGCACGCTGAGTACTGAGCACTAAGCACACAGCACCCTGAGTACTGAGCACCCAGCACCCCGAGCACTGAGCACCCAGCGCCCCGAGCACTGAGCACCCAGCACCCCGAGCACAGAGCACTGAGCACACTGAGCACTGAGCACCCAGCACCCTGAGGACTGAGCACCCAGCACCTTGAGTACTGAGCACCGAGCACCTCGAGCACTAAGCACCCAGCACCCTGAGTACTGAGAACCCAGCACCCTGAGCACTGAGCACCCAGCACCCCGAGTACTGAGCACCCAGCACCCCGAGCACTGAGCACCCAGCGCCCCGAGCACTGAGCACCCAGCACCCCGAGCACTGAGCACTGAGCACCCTGAGCACTGAGCACTGAGCACCCAGCACCCTGAGCACTGAGCACTGAGCACCCAGCACCCCGAGCACTGAGCACCCAGCACCCTGAGCACCCAGCACCCTGATCACTGAGCACCCTGAGCACTGAGCACCCTGAGCACTGAGCACTGAGCACCCAGCACCCTGAGTACTGAGCACCCAACACTCTGAGCACTGAGCACCCAGCACACTGAGTACTGAGCACTGAGCACACAGCACCCTGAGTACTGAGCACCCAGCACCCGAGCACTGAGCACCCAGCGCCCCGAGCACTGAGCACCCAGCACCCCGAGCACTGAGCACTGAGCACACTGAGAACTGAGCACCCAGCACCCCGAGTACTGAGCACTGAGCACCCTGAGTACTGAGCACCCAGCACCCCGAGTACTGAGCACTGAGCACCCTGATTACTGAGCACCCAGCACCCTGAGTACTGAGCACCCAGCACCCTGATCACTGAGCACGGAGCACCCCGAGCACTGAGCACCCAGCACCCTGAGTACTGAGCACAGAGCACCCTGAGCACTGAGCACACAGCACCCTGAGTACTAAGCACCCAGCACCCTGAGTACTGAGCAACCAGCACCCTGAGCACTGAGCAGTGAGCACCCAGCACCCTGAGCACTGAGCACCGATCACCCTGAGTACTGAGCACCGAGCACCCGAGCACTGAGCACCCAGCACCCTGAGCACTGAGCACCCGGAGGACTGAGCACCCAGCACCCTGAGCACTGAGCACCGATCACACTGAGCACTGAGCACCCAGCACCCCGAGCACTGAGCACACAGCACCCTGAGTACTGAGCACCCAGCACCCCGAGTACTGAGCACCCAGCACCCTGAGTACTGAGCACCCAGCACACCGAGCACTGAGCACCCAGCACCCTGTGTACTGAGCACCCTGAGTACAGAGCACTGAGCACCGAGCACCCTGAGTACTGAGCACCCAACACACTGAGCACTGAGCACTGAGCACCCAGCACCCCGAGCACTGAGCACCCAGCACCCTGAGCACCCAGCACCCTGAGCACTGAGCACCCTGAGCACTGAGCACCCTGAGCACTGAGCACTGAGCACCCAGCACCCTGAGTACTGAGAACCCAACACTCTGAGCACTGAGCTCCCAGCACGCTGAGTACTGAGCACTAAGCACACAGCACCCTGAGTACTGAGCACCCAGCACCCCGAGCACTGAGCACCCAGCGCCCCGAGCCCTGAGTACCCAGCACCCCGAGCACTGAGCACTGAGCACACTGAGCACTGAGCACCCAGAACCCTGAGGACTGATCACCCAGCACCTTGAGTACTGAGCACCGAGCACCTCGAGCACTAAGCACCCAGCACCCTGAGTACTGAGAACCCAGCACCCTGAGCACTGAGCACCCAGCACCCTGAGCAATGAGCACCCAGCACCCCGAGCACGGAGCACATAGCACCCTGAATACTGAGCACCCAACACCCAGAGTACTGAGCACCCAGCACCCTGAGCACTGAGAACCCAGCACCCTGAGTACTGAGCACCCAGCACCCTGAGTACTGAACACCCAGCACCCTGAGCACTGAGCACCCTGAGCACTGAGTACTGAGCACTGAGCACCCTGAGCACTGAGCACCCAGCACGCCGAGTACTGAGCACCCAGCACCCCGAGCACTGAGCACCCAGCGCACCAAGCACTGAGCACCCAGCACCCCGAGCACTGAGCACTGAGCACCCTGAGCACTGAGCACCCAGCACCCTGAGTACTGAGCACTGAGCACCCTGAGTACTGAGCACCAAGCACCCCGAGTACTGAGCACTCAGCACCCTGAGTACTGATCACCCAGCACCCTGAGCACTGAGCACCCAGCACCCTGAGTACTGAGCACTGAGAACCCTGAGTACTGAGCACCGAGCACCCTGAGTACTGAGCACCCAGCACCCTGATCACTGAGCACGGAGCACCCCGAGGAATGAGTACCCTGCACGCTGAGCACTGAGCACCCAGCACCTTGAGTACTGAGCACCGAGCGCCCCGAGCACTGAGCACCCAGCACCCTGAGTACTGAGCACCCATCACCCTGAGCACTGAGCACCCAGCACCCTGAGCACTGAGCACGCAGCACCCTGAGCACTGAGCACCCAGCACCCTGAGTACTGAGCACAGAGCACCCTGAGCACTGAGAACTCAGCACCCTGAGTACTGAGCACCCAGCACCCTGAGTACTGAGCAACCAGCACCCTGAGCACTGAGCACCCAGCACCCTGAGCACTGAGCACTGAGCACCCAGCACCACAGCCCTGAGCACGCAGCACCCCGAGCACTGAGCACCCAGCTCCCTGAGCACTGAGCACCCAGCACCCTGAGTACTGAGCACCCAACACCCAGAGTACTGAGCACCCAGCACTCTGAGCACTGAGCACCCAGCACCCTGAGTACTGAGCACCCAGCACCCTGAGTACTGAGGACCCAGCACCCTGAGCACTGAGCACTGAGCACCCAGCACCCTGAGCACTGAGCACCCAGCACCCCAAGCACTGAGCACCCAGCACCCTGAGTACTGAGCACCCAACACCCAGAGTACTGAGCACCCAGCACCCTGAGAACTGAGCACCCAGCACCCTGAGTACTTAGCACCCAGCACCCTGAGTACTGAGCACCCAGCACCCTGAGCAATGAGCACTGACCACCCAGCACCCCGAGCACTGAGCACCCAGCACCCCGAGCACTGAGCACCCAGCACCCTGAGCACTGAGCACCCAGCACCCTGAGTACTGTGCACCCAGCCCCCTGAGTACTGAGCACCCAGCACCATGAGTACTGAGCACCCAGCACCCTGAGTACTGAGCACTCAGCACACTGAGTACTGAGCACCGTGCACCCCGAGCACTGAGCACCCAGCACCCTGAGCACTGAGCACCCTGAGGACTGAGCACCCAGCACCCTGAGCACTGAGCACCCAGCACCCTGAGTACTGAGCACCGATCACCCTGAGCACTGAGCACCCAGCACCCCGAGCACTGAGCACCCAGCACCCTGAGTACTGAGCACCCAGCACCCTGAGCACTGAGCACCCAGCACCCTGAGCACTGAGCACCCTGAGTACTGAGCACCGATCACCCTGAGCACTGAGCACCCAGCACCCTGAGTACTGAGCACCCAGCACACTGAGCACTGAGAACCCAGCACCCTGAGCACTGAGCACCCAGCACCGTTAGTACTGAGCACTGAGAACCCTGAGTACTGAGCACCGAGCACCCTGAGTACTGAGCACCCAGCACCCTGATCACTGAGCACGGAGCACCCCGAGGACTGAGTACCCAGCACCCTGAGCACTGAGCACCCAGCACCTTGAGTACTGAGCACCGAGCGCCCCGAGCACTGAGCACCCAGCACCCTGAGTACTGAGCACCCAGCACCCTGAGCACTGAGCACCCAGCACCCTGAGCACTGAGCACGCAGCACCCAGAGCACTGAGCACCCAGCACCCTGAGTACTGAGCACAGAGCACCCTGAGCACTGAGAACCCAGCACCCTGAGTACTGAGCACCCAGCACCCTGAGTACTGAGCAACCAGCACCCTGAGCATTGAGCACTGAGCACCCAGCACCCTGAGCACTGAGCACTGAGCACCCAGCACCACAGCCCTGAGCACCCAGCACCCCGAGCACTGAGCACCCAGCACGCTGAGCACTGAGCACCCAGCACCCTGAACACTGAGCACCCAGCACCCTGAGTACTGAGCACCAAGCACCCTGAGTACTGAGCACCCAGCACCCTGAGTACTGAGCACTCAGCACCCTGAGTACTGAGCACCGAGCACCCCGAGCACTGAGCACCCAGCACCCTGAGCACTGAGCACCCGGAGGACTGAGCACCCAGCACCCTGAGCACTGAGCACCGATCACCCTGAGCACTGAGCACCCAGCACCCCGAGCACTGAGCACCCAGCACCCTGAGTACTGAGCACCCAGCACCCCGAGTACTGAGCACCCAGCACCCTGAGTACTGAGCACCCAGCACCCCGAGCACTGAGCTCCCAGCACCCTGAGTACTGAGCACCCTGAGTACTGAGCACTGAGCACCCTGAGAACTGAGCACCCTGAGGACTGAGCACCCAGCACCCTGAGTACTGAGCACCCAGCACCCTGAGTACTGAGCACTGATCACCCTGAGCACTGAGCACCCAGCACACCGAGCACTGAGCACCCAGCACCCTGAGTACTGAGCACCCAGCACCCTGAGCACTGAGCACCGAGCACCCTGAGTACTGAACACCCAGCACCCTGAGCACTGAGCACTGAGCACCCAGCACCCTGAGCACTGAGCACTGAGCACCCAGCACCCCGAGCACTGAGCACCCAGCACCCTGAGCACCCAGCACCCTGAGCACTGAGCACCCTGAGCACTGAGCACCCTGAGCACTGAGCACTGAGCACCCAGCACGCTGAGTACTGAGCACTGAGCACACAGCACCCTGAGTACTGAGCACCCAGCACCCCGAGCACTGAGCACCCAGCGCCCCGAGCACTGAGCACCCAGCACCCCGAGCACTGAGCACTGAGCACACTGAGCACTGAGCACCCAGGACCCCGAGTACTGAGCACTGAGCACCCTGAGTACTGAGCACCCAGCACCCCGAGTACTGAGCACTGAGCACCCTGAGTACTGAGCACCCAGCACCCTGAGCACTGAGAACCGTGAGTACTGAGCACCCAGCACCCTGAGTACTGAGCACCCAGCACCCTGAGCACTGAGCACGGAGCACCCCGGGGACTGAGCACCCAGCACCCTGAGCACTGAGCATCCAGCACCTTGAGTACTGAGCACCGAGCACCCTGAGCACTGAGCACCCAGCACCCTGAGCACTGAGCACGGAGCACCCCGAGGACTGAGCACCCAGCACCCTGAGTACTGAGCACCCAGCACCCTGAGCACTGAGCACACAGCACCCTGAGCACTGAGCACTCAGCACCCCGAGCACTGAGCACCCAGCACCCTGAGTACTGAGCACCCAGCACCCCGAGCACTGAGCACTGAGCACACTGAGCACTGAGCACCCAGCACCCTGAGGACTGAGCACCCAGCACCTTGAGTACTGAGCACCGAGCACCTCGAGCACTAAGCACCCAGCACCCTGAGTACTGAGAACCCAGCAACCTGAGCACTGAGCACCCAGCACCCCGAGTACTGAGCACCCAGCACCCCAAGCACTGAGCACCCAGCGCCCCGAGCACTGAGCACCCAGCACCCCGAGCACTGAGCACTGAGCACCCTGAGCACTGAGCACCCAGCACCCCGAGTACTGAGCACTGAGCACCCTGAGTACTGAGCACCAAGCACCCCGAGTACTGAGCACTCAGCACCCAGAGTACTGAGCACCCAGCACCCTGAGCACTGAGCACCCAGCACCCTGAGTACTGAGCACTGAGAACCCTGAGTACTGAGCACCGAGCACCCTGAGTACTGAGCACCCAGCACCCTGATCACTGAGTACGGAGCACCCCGAGGACTGAGTACCCTGCACCCTGAGCACTGAGCACCCAGCACCTTGAGTACTGAGAACCGAGCGCCCCGAGCACTGAGCACCCAGCACCCTGAGTACTGAGCACCCAGCACCCTGAGCACTGAGCACCCAGCACCCTGAGCACTGAGCACGCAGCACCCTGAGCACTGAGCACCCAGCACCCTGAGTACTGAGCACAGAGCACCCTGAGCACTGAGAACCCAGCACCCTGAGTACTGAGCACCCAGCACCCTGAGTACTGAGCAACCAGCACCCTGAGCACTGAGCACTGAGCACCCAGCACCCTGAGCACTGAGCACTGAGCACCCAGCACCACAGCCCTGAGCACCCAGCACCCCGAGCACTGAGGACCCAGCACCCTGAGCACTGAGCACCCAGCACCCTGAACACTGAGCACCCAGCACCCTGAGTACTGAGCACCCAGCACCCTGAGTACTGAGCACCCAGCACCCTGAGTACTGAGCACTCAGCACCCTGAGTACTGAGCACCGAGCACCCCGAGCACTGAGCACCCAGCACCCTGAGCACTGAGCACCCGGAGGACTGAGCACCCAGCACCCTGAGCACTGAGCACCGATCACCCTGAGCACTGAGCACCCAGCACCCCGAGCACTGAGCACCCAGCACCCTGAGTACTGAGCACCCAGCACCCCGAGTACTGAGCACCCAGCACCCTGAGTACTGAGCACCCAGCACCCCGAGCACTGAGCACCCAGCACCCTGAGTACTGAGCACCCTGAGTACTGAGCACTGAGCACCGAGCACACTGAGAACTGAGCACCCTGAGGACTGAGCACCCAGCACCCTGAGCACTGAGCACCCAGCACCCTGAGTACTGAGCACTGATCACCCTGAGCACTGAGCACCCAGCACCCCGAGCACTGAGCACCCAGCACCCTGAGTACTGAGCACCCAGCACCCTGAGCACTGAGCACCGAGCACCCTGAGTACTGAACACCCAGCACCCTGAGCACTGAGCACTGAGCACCCAGCACCCTGAGCACTGAGCACTGAGCACCCAGCACCCCGAGCACTGAGCACCCAGCACCCTGAGCACCCAGCACCCTGAGCACTGAGCACCCTGAGCACTGAGCACCCTGAGCACTGAGCACTGAGCACCCAGCACCCTGAGTACTGAGCACCCAACACTCTGAGCACTGAGCACCCAGCACGCTGAGTACTGAGCACTGAGCACACAGCAACCTGAGTACTGAGCACCCAGCACCCGAGCACTGAGCACCCAGCGCCCCGAGCACTGAGCACCCAGCACCCCGAGCACTGAGCACTGAGCACACTGAGCACTGAGCACCCAGCACCCCGAGTACTGAGCACTGAGCACCCTGAGTACTGAGCACCCAGCACCCCGAGTACTGAGCACTGAGCACCCTGAGTACTGAGCACCCAGCACCCTGAGTACTGAGCACCCAGCACCCTGATCACTGAGCACGGAGCACCCCGAGCACTGAGCACCCAGCACCCTGAGTACTGAGCACAGAGCACCCTGAGCACTGAGCACACAGCACCCTGAGTACTGAGCACCCAGCACCCTGAGTACTGAGCAACCAGCACCCTGAGCACTGAGCACTGAGCACCCAGCACCCTGAGCACTGAGCACCGATCACCCTGAGTACTGAGCACCGAGCACCCGAGCACTGAGCACCCAGCACCCTGAGCACTGAGCACCCGGAGGACTGAGCACCCAGCACCCTGAGCACTGAGCACCGATCACCCTGAGCACTGAGCACCCAGCACCCCGAGCACTGAGCACACAGCACCCTGAGTACTGAGCACCCAGCACCCCGAGTACTGAGCACCCAGCACCCTGAGTACTGAGCACCCAGCACACCGAGCACTGAGCACCCAGCACCCTGTGTACTGAGCACCCTGAGTACAGAGCACTGAGCACCGAGCACCCTGAGTACTGAACACCCAGCACCCTGAGCACTGAGCACTGAGCACCCAGCACCCCGATCACTGAGCACCCAGCACCCTGAGCACCCAGCACCCTGAGCACTGAGCACCCTGAGCACTGAGCTCCCTGAGCACTGAGCACTGAGCACCCAGCACCCTGAGTACTGAGCACCCAACACTCTGAGCACTGAGCTCCCAGCACGCTGAGTACTGAGCACTAAGCACACAGCACCCTGAGTACTGAGCACCCAGCACCCCGAGCACTGAGCACCCAGCGCCCCGAGCCCTGAGTACCCAGCACCCCGAGCACTGAGCACTGAGCACACTGAGCACTGAGCACCCAGAACCCTGAGGACTGATCACCCAGCACCTTGAGTACTGAGCACCGAGCACCTCGAGCACTAAGCACCCAGCACCCTGAGTACTGAGAACCCAGCACCCTGAGCACTGAGCACCCAGCACCCTGAGCAATGAGCACCCAGCACCCCGAGCACGGAGCACATAGCACCCTGAATACTGAGCACCCAACACCCAGAGTACTGAGCACCCAGCACCCTGAGCACTGAGCACCCAGCACCCTGAGTACTGAGCACCCAGCACCCTGAGTACTGAACACCCAGCACCCTGAGCACTGAGCACTGAGCACCCTGAGCACTGAGTACTGAGCACTGAGCACCCTGAGCACTGAGCACCCAGCACGCCGAGTACTGAGCACCCAGCACCCCGAGCACTGAGCACCCAGCGCACCAAGCACTGAGCACCCAGCACCCTGAGTACTGAGCACCGAGCTCCCCGAACACTGAGCACCCTGAGTACTGAGCACCCAGCACCCCGTTCACTGAGCACCCAGCACCCTGAGCACTGAGCACCCAGCACCCTGAGCACTGAGCACCCAGCACCCTGAGTACTGAGCACCCAGCACGCAGAGTACTGAGCACCCAGCACCCCGAGCACTGAGCACCCAGCACCCTGAGTACTGAGCACTGAGCACCCAGCACCCCGAGCACTGAGCACCCAGCAACCTGTGTACTGAGCACTGAGCACCCTGGGTACTAAGCACCCAGGACCCTGAGTACTGAGCACCCAGGACCCTGAGCACTGAGCACCGAGCACCCCGAGCACTGAGTACTGAGCACCCAGCACCCTGAGTACTGAGCACTGAGCACCCCGAGTACTGAGCACCCAGCACCCCGAGCACTCAGCACCCAGCAACCTGAGTACTGAGAACAGATCACCCTGAGTACTGAGCACACAGCACCCTGAGTACTGAGCCCCCAGCACCCTGATTACTGAGCACAGAGCACCATGAGCATTGAACACCCAGCACCCCGAGAATGAGCACCCAGCACCCTGAGTACTGAGAACCGAGCACCCTGAGTACTGAGCACCCAGCACCCTGAGTACTGAGCCCCCAGCACCCTGAGTACTGAGCACCCAGCACCCCGAGCACTGAGCACCCAGCACCCCGAGAATGATCTCCCAGCACCCTGACTACTGAGCACCCAGCACCCTGATTACTGAGCACCCAGCACCCCGAGTACTGAGTACTGAGCACCCAGCACCCTGAGTACTGAGCACCGAGCTCCCCGAACACTGAGCACCCTGAGTACTGAGCACCCAGCACCCCGTTCACTGAGCACCCAGCACCCTGAGCACTGAGCACCCAGCACCCTGAGCACTGAGCACCCAGCACCCTGAGTACTGAGCACCCAGCACGCAGAGTACTGAGCACCCAGCACCCCGAGCACTGAGCACCCAGCACCCTGAGTACTGAGCACTGAGCACCCAGCACCCCGAGCACTGAGCACCCAGCACCCTGTGTACTGAGCACTGAGCACCCTGGGTACTAAGCACCCAGGACCCTGAGTACTGAGCACCCAGGACCCTGAGCACTGAGCACCGAGCACCCCGAGCACTGAGCACCCAGCACCCTGAGCACTCAGCACCCAGCACCCTGAGCACGGAGCACCCCGAGTACTGATCACCCAGCACGCTGAGCACTTAGAACCCAGCACCTTGAGTACTGAGCACCGAGCACCTCGAGCACTAAGCACCCAGCACCCTGAGTACTGAGCACCCAGCACCCTGAGCACTGAGCACCCAACACCCAGAGTACTGAGCACCCAGCACACCGAGCACTGAGCACTCAGCACCCTGTGTACTGAGCACCCTGAGTACAGGGCACTGAGCACCGAGCACCCTGAGTACTGAGCACCCAACACTCTGAGCACTGAGCACCGAGCACCCTGAGTACTGAACACCCAGCACCCTGAGCACTGAGCACTGAGCACCCAGCACACTGAGCACTGAGCACTGAGCACCCAGCACCCGGAGCACTGAGCACCCAGCACCCTGAGCACCCAGCACCCTGAGCACTGAGCACCCTGAGCACTGAGCACCCTGAGCACTGAGCACTGAGCACCCAGCACCCTGAGTACTGAGCACCCAACACTCTGAGCACTGAGCACCCAGCACGCTGAGTACTGAGCACTAAGCACACAGCACCCTGAGTACTGAGCACCCAGCACCCCGAGCACTGAGCACCCAGCGCCCCGAGCACTGAGCACCCAGCACCCCGAGCACAGAGCACTGAGCACACTGAGCACTGAGCACCCAGCACCCTGAGGACTGAGCACCCAGCACCTTGAGTACTGAGCACCGAGCACCTCGAGCACTAAGCACCCAGCACCCTGAGTACTGAGAACCCAGCACCCTGAGCACTGAGCACCCAGCACCCCGAGTACTGAGCACCCAGCACCCCGAGCACTGAGCACCCAGCGCCCCGAGCACTGAGCACCCAGCACCCCGAGCACTGAGCACTGAGCACCCTGAGCACTGAGCACTGAGCACCCAGAACAGTGAGCACTGAGCACTGAGCACCCAGCACCCCGAGCACTGAGCACCCAGCACCCTGAGCACCCAGCACCCTGATCACTGAGCACCCTGAGCACTGAGCACCCTGAGCACTGAGCACTGAGCACCCAGCACCCTGAGTACTGAGCACCCAACACTCTGAGCACTGAGCACCCAGCACACTGAGTACTGAGCACTGAGCACACAGCACCCTGAGTACTGAGCACCCAGCACCCGAGCACTGAGCACCCAGCGCCCCGAGCACTGAGCACCCAGCACCCCGAGCACTGAGCACTGAGCACACTGAGAACTGAGCACCCAGCACCCCGAGTACTGAGCACTGAGCACCCTGAGTACTGAGCACCCAGCACCCCGAGTACTGAGCACTGAGCACCCTGATTACTGAGCACCCAGCACCCTGAGTACTGAGCACCCAGCACCCTGATCACTGAGCACGGAGCACCCCGAGCACTGAGCACCCAGCACCCTGAGTACTGAGCACAGAGCACCCTGAGCACTGAGCACACAGCACCCTGAGTACTAAGCACCCAGCACCCTGAGTACTGAGCAACCAGCACCCTGAGCACTGAGCACTGAGCACCCAGCACCCTGAGCACTGAGCACCGATCACCCTGAGTACTGAGCACCGAGCACCCGAGCACTGAGCACCCAGCACCCTGAGCACTGAGCACCCGGAGGACTGAGCACCCAGCACCCTGAGCACTGAGCACCGATCACCCTGAGCACTGAGCACCCAGCACCCCGAGCACTGAGCACACAGCACCCTGAGTACTGAGCACCCAGCACCCCGAGTACTGAGCACCCAGCACCCTGAGTACTGAGCACCCAGCACACCGAGCACTGAGCACCCAGCACCCTGTGTACTGAGCACCCTGAGTACAGAGCACTGAGCACCGAGCACCCTGAGTACTGAGCACCCAACACACTGAGCACTGAGCACCGAGCACCCTGAGTACTGAACACCCAGCACCCTGAGCACTGAGCACTGAGCACCCAGCACCCCGAGCACTGAGCACCCAGCACCCTGAGCACCCAGCACCCTGAGCACTGAGCACCCTGAGCACTGAGCACCCTGAGCACTGAGCACTGAGCACCCAGCACCCTGAGTACTGAGAACCCAACACTCTGAGCACTGAGCTCCCAGCACGCTGAGTACTGAGCACTAAGCACACAGCACCCTGAGTACTGAGCACCCAGCACCCCGAGCACTGAGCACCCAGCGCCCCGAGCCCTGAGTACCCAGCACCCCGAGCACTGAGCACTGAGCACACTGAGCACTGAGCACCCAGAACCCTGAGGACTGATCACCCAGCACCTTGAGTACTGAGCACCGAGCACCTCGAGCACTAAGCACCCAGCACCCTGAGTACTGAGAACCCAGCACCCTGAGCACTGAGCACCCAGCACCCTGAGCAATGAGCACCCAGCACCCCGAGCACGGAGCACATAGCACCCTGAATACTGAGCACCCAACACCCAGAGTACTGAGCACCCAGCACCCTGAGCACTGAGAACCCAGCACCCTGAGTACTGAGCACCCAGCACCCTGAGTACTGAACACCCAGCACCCTGAGCACTGAGCACTGAGCACCCTGAGCACTGAGTACTGAGCACTGAGCACCCTGAGCACTGAGCACCCAGCACGCCGAGTACTGAGCACCCAGCACCCCGAGCACTGAGCACCCAGCGCACCAAGCACTGAGCACCCAGCACCCCGAGCACTGAGCACTGAGCACCCTGAGCACTGAGCACCCAGCACCCTGAGTACTGAGCACTGAGCACCCTGAGTACTGAGCACCAAGCACCCCGAGTACTGAGCACTCAGCACCCTGAGTACTGATCACCCAGCACCCTGAGCACTGAGCACCCAGCACCCTGAGTACTGAGCACTGAGAACCCTGAGTACTGAGCACCGAGCACCCTGAGTACTGAGCACCCAGCACCCTGATCACTGAGCACGGAGCACCCCGAGGAATGAGTACCCTGCACGCTGAGCACTGAGCACCCAGCACCTTGAGTACTGAGCACCGAGCGCCCCGAGCACTGAGCACCCAGCACCCTGAGTACTGAGCACCCATCACCCTGAGCACTGAGCACCCAGCACCCTGAGCACTGAGCACGCAGCACCCTGAGCACTGAGCACCCAGCACCCTGAGTACTGAGCACAGAGCACCCTGAGCACTGAGAACTCAGCACCCTGAGTACTGAGCACCCAGCACCCTGAGTACTGAGCAACCAGCACCCTGAGCACTGAGCACCCAGCACCCTGAGCACTGAGCACTGAGCACCCAGCACCACAGCCCTGAGCACGCAGCACCCCGAGCACTGAGCACCCAGCACCCTGAGCACTGAGCACCCAGCACCCTGAGTACTGAGCACCCAACACCCAGAGTACTGAGCACCCAGCACTCTGAGCACTGAGCACCCAGCACCCTGAGTACTGAGCACCCAGCACCCTGAGTACTGAGGACCCAGCACCCTGAGCACTGAGCACTGAGCACCCAGCACCCTGAGCACTGAGCACCCAGCACCCCAAGCACTGAGCACCCAGCACCCTGAGTACTGAGCACCCAACACCCAGAGTACTGAGCACCCAGCACCCTGAGAACTGAGCACCCAGCACCCTGAGTACTTAGCACACAGCACCCTGAGTACTGAGCACCCAGCACCCTGAGCAATGAGCACTGACCACCCAGCACCCCGAGCACTGAGCACCCAGCACCCCGAGCACTGAGCACCCAGCACCCTGAGCACTGAGCACCCAGCACCCTGAGTACTGTGCACCCAGCCCCCTGAGTACTGAGCACCCAGCACCATGAGTACTGAGCACCCAGCACCCTGAGTACTGAGCACTCAGCACACTGAGTACTGAGCACCGTGCACCCCGAGCACTGAGCACCCAGCACCCTGAGCACTGAGCACCCTGAGGACTGAGCACCCAGCACCCTGAGCACTGAGCACCCAGCACCCTGAGTACTGAGCACCGATCACCCTGAGCACTGAGCACCCAGCACCCCGAGCACTGAGCACCCAGCACCCTGAGTACTGAGCACCCAGCACCCTGAGCACTGAGCACCCAGCACCCTGAGCACTGAGCACCCTGAGTACTGAGCACCGATCACCCTGAGCACTGAGCACCCAGCACCCTGAGTACTGAGCACCCAGCACACTGAGCACTGAGAACCCAGCACCCTGAGCACTGAGCACCCAGCACCGTTAGTACTGAGCACTGAGAACCCTGAGTACTGAGCACCGAGCACCCTGAGTACTGAGCACCCAGCACCCTGATCACTGAGCACGGAGCACCCCGAGGACTGAGTACCCAGCACCCTGAGCACTGAGCACCCAGCACCTTGAGTACTGAGCACCGAGCGCCCCGAGCACTGAGCACCCAGCACCCTGAGTACTGAGCACCGAGCACCCTGAGCACTGAGCACCCAGCACCCTGAGCACTGAGCACGCAGCACCCAGAGCACTGAGCACCCAGCACCCTGAGTACTGAGCACAGAGTACCCTGAGCACTGAGAACCCAGCACCCTGAGTACTGAGCACCCAGCACCCTGAGTACTGAGCAACCAGCACCCTGAGCATTGAGCACTGAGCACCCAGCACCCTGAGCACTGAGCACTGAGCACCCAGCACCACAGCCCTGAGCACCCAGCACCCCGAGCACTGAGCACCCAGCACGCTGAGCACTGAGCACCCAGCACCCTGAACACTGAGCACCCAGCACCCTGAGTACTGAGCACCAAGCACCCTGAGTACTGAGCACCCAGCACCCTGAGTACTGAGCACTCAGCACCCTGAGTACTGAGCACCGAGCACCCCGAGCACTGAGCACCCAGCACCCTGAGCACTGAGCACCCGGAGGACTGAGCACCCAGCACCCTGAGCACTGAGCACCGATCACCCTGAGCACTGAGCACCCAGCACCCCGAGCACTGAGCACCCAGCACCCTGAGTACTGAGCACCCAGCACCCCGAGTACTGAGCACCCAGCACCCTGAGTACTGAGCACCCAGCACCCCGAGCACTGAGCTCCCAGCACCCTGAGTACTGAGCACCCTGAGTACTGAGCACTGAGCACCCTGAGAACTGAGCACCCTGAGGACTGAGCACCCAGCACCCTGAGTACTGAGCACCCAGCACCCTGAGTACTGAGCACTGATCACCCTGAGCACTGAGCACCCAGCACACCGAGCACTGAGCACCCAGCACCCTGAGTACTGAGCACCCAGCACCCTGAGCACTGAGCACCGAGCACCCTGAGTACTGAACACCCAGCACCCTGAGCACTGAGCACTGAGCACCCAGCACCCTGAGCACTGAGCACTGAGCACCCAGCACCCCGAGCACTGAGCACCCAGCACCCTGAGCACCCAGCACCCTGAGCACTGAGCACCCTGAGCACTGAGCACCCTGAGCACTGAGCACTGAGCACCCAGCACGCTGAGTACTGAGCACTGAGCACACAGCACCCTGAGTACTGAGCACCCAGCACCCCGAGCACTGAGCACCCAGCGCCCCGAGCACTGAGCACCCAGCACCCCGAGCACTGAGCACTGAGCACACTGAGCACTGAGCACCCAGGACCCCGAGTACTGAGCACTGAGCACCCTGAGTACTGAGCACCCAGCACCCCGAGTACTGAGCACTGAGCACCCTGAGTACTGAGCACCCAGCACCCTGAGCACTGAGAACCGTGAGTACTGAGCACCCAGCACCCTGAGTACTGAGCACCCAGCACCCTGAGCACTGAGCACGGAGCACCCCGGGGACTGAGCACCCAGCACCCTGAGCACTGAGCATCCAGCACCTTGAGTACTGAGCACCGAGCACCCTGAGCACTGAGCACCCAGCACCCTGAGCACTGAGCACGGAGCACCCCGAGGACTGAACACCCAGCACCCTGAGTACTGAGCACCCAGCACCCTGAGCACTGAGCACACAGCACCCTGAGCACTGAGCACTCAGCACCCCGAGCACTGAGCACCCAGCACCCTGAGTACTGAGCACCCAACACCCAGAGTACTGAGCACCCAGCACCCTGAGAACTGAGCACCCAGCACCCTGAGTACTGAGCACCCAGCACCCTGAGTACTGAGCACCCAGCACCCTGAGCACTGAGCACTGAGCACCCAGAGTATTGAGCACCCAGCACCCTGAGTACTGAGCACCCAACACCCTGAGCACTGAGCACCCAGCACCCCAAGCACTGAGCACCCAGCACCCTGAGTACTGAGCACCCAACACCCAGAGTACTGAGCACCCAGGACCCTGAGAACTGAGCACCCAGCACCCTGAGTACTGAGCACCCAGCACCCAGGGTACTGAGCACCCAGCACCCTGAGCACTGAGCACTGACCACCCAGCACCACGAGCACTGAGCACCCAGCACCCCGAGCACTGAGCACCCAGCACCGTGAGCACTGAGCTCCCAGCACCCTGAGCACTGAGCACCCAGCCCCCTGAGTACTGAGCACCCAGCAACATGAGTACTGAGCACCCAGCACCCTGAGTACTGAGCACTCAGCACACTGAGTACTGAGCACCGTGCACCCCGAGCACTGAGCACCCAGCACCCTGAGCACTGAGCACCCTGAGGACTGAGCACCCAGCACCCTGAGCACTGAGCACCCAGCACCCTGAGTACTGAGCACCGATCACCCTGAGCACTGAGCACCCAGCACCCCGAGCACTGAGCACCCAGCACCCTGAGTACTGAGCACCCAGCACCCTGAGCACTGAGCACCCAGCACCCTGAGCACTGAGCACCCAGCACCCTGAGTACTGAGCACCGATCACCCTGAGCACTGAGCACCCAGCACCCTGAGTACTGAGCACCGATCACCCTGAGCACTGAGCACCCAGCACCCCGAGCACTGAGCACCCAGCACCCTGAGTACTGAGCACCCAGCACCCTGAGCACTGAGCACCCAGCACCCTGAGCACTGAGCACCCAGCACCCTGAGTACTGAGCACCGATCACCCTGAGCACTGAGCACCCAGCACCCTGAGTACTGAGCACCCAGCACCCTGAGCACTGAGCACCCAGCACCCTGAGCACTGAGCACCCAGCACCCTGAGTACTGAGCACCCAGCACCCTGAGTACTGAGTACCCAGCACCCTGAGCACTGAGCACCCAGCACCCTGAGTACTGAGCACCGAGCACCCTGAGTACTGAGCACCCAGCACCCTGAGTACTGAGCACCCAGCACCCTGAGCACTGAGCACCCAGCACCCTGAGTACTGAGCACCCAGCACCCCAATAATGAGAACCCAGCACCCTGAGTACTGAGCACCCAGCACCCTGAGTACTGAGCACCAAGCACCCTGAGTACTGAGCACCAAGCACCCCGAGCACTGAGCAACCAGCACCCTGAGTACTGAGCACTGAGCACCCTGAGTACTGAGCACCAAACACCCTGAGTACTGAGCACCCAGCACCCTGAGGACTGAGCACCCAGCACCCTGAGCACTGAGCACCCAGCACCCTGAGTACTGAGCACCCAGCACTAGAGTACTGAGCACCCAGCACCCTGAGTACTGAGCACCCAGCACACCGAGCACTGAGCACCCAGCACCCTGAGTACTGAGCACCCTGCGTACTGAGCACTGAGCACCGAGAACACTGAGAACTGAGCACCCTGAGGACTGAGCACCCAGCACCCTGAGTACTGAGCACCCAGCACCCTGAGTACTGAGCACTGATCACCCTGAGCACTGAGCACCCAGCACACCGAGCACTGAGCACCCAGCACCCTGAGTACTGTGCACCCGGCACCCTGAGCACTGAGCACCGAGCACCCTGAGTACTGAACACCCAGCACCCTGAGCACTGAGCACTGAGCACCCAGCACCCTGAGCACTGAACACTGAGCACCCAACACCCCGAGCACTGAGCACCCAGCACCCTGAGCACCCAGCACCCTGAGCACTGAGCACCCTGAGCACTGAGCACCCTGAGCACTGAGCACTGAGCACCCAGCACGCTGAGTACTGAGCACTGAGCACACAGCACCCTGAGTACTGAGCACATAGCACCCCGAGCACTGAGCACCCAGCGCCCCGAGCACTGAGCACCCAGCACCCCGAGCACTGAGCACTGAGCACACTGAGCACTGAGCACCCAGCACCCCGAGTACTGAGCACTGAGCACCCTGAGTACTGAGCACCCAGCACCCCGAGTACTGAGCACTGAGCACCCTGAGTACTGAGCACCCAGCACCCTGAGCACTGAGAACCATGAGTACTGAGCACCGAGCACCCTGAGTACTGAGCACCCAGCACCCTGAGCACTGAGCACGGAGCACCCTGAGGACTGAGCACCCAGCACCCTGAGCACTGAGCATCCAGCACCTTGAGTACTGAGCACCGAGCACACTGAGTACTGAGCATCCAGCACCCTGAGCACTGAGCACGGAGCACCCCGAGGACTGAGCACCCAGCACCCTGAGTACTGAGCACCCAGCACCCTGAGCACTGAGCACACAGCACCCTGAGCACTGAGCACTCAGCACCCCGAGCACTGAGCACCCAGCACCCTGAGTACTGAGCACCCAACACCCAGAGTACTGAGCACCCAGCACCCTGAGAACTGAGCACCCAGCACTCTGAGTACTGAGCACCCAGCACCCTGAGTACTGAGCACCCAGCACCCTGAGCACTGAGCACCCAGCACCCTGAGCACTGAGCACCCAGCACCCCAAGCACTGAGCACCCAGCACCCTGAGTACTGAGCACCCAACACCCAGAGTACTGAGCACCCAGCACCCTGAGAACTGAGCACCCAGCACCCTGAGTACTGAGCACCCAGCACCCTGAGTACTGAGCACCCAGCACACTGAACACTGAGCACTGACCACCCAGCACCCCGAGCACTGAGCACCCAGCACCCCGAGCACTGAGCACCCAGCAACCTGAGCACTGAGCACCCAGCACCCTGAGCACTGAGCACCCAGCCCCCTGAGTACTGAGCACCCAGCACCATGAGTACTGAGCACCCAGCACCCTGACTACTGAGCACTCAGCACACTGAGTACTGAGCACCGTGCAACCCGAGCACTGAGCACCCAGCACCCTGAGCACTGAGCTCCCTGAGGACTGAGCACCCAGCACCCTGAGCACTGAGCACCCAGCACCCTGAGTACTGAGCACCGATCACCCTGAGCACTGAGCACTGATCACCCTGAGCACTGAGCACCCAGCACACCGAGCACTGAGCACCCAGCACACTGAGTACTGAGCACCCGGCACCCTGAGCACTGAGCACCGAGCACCCTGAGTACTGAACACCCAGCACCCTGAGCACTGAGCACTGAGCACCCAGCACCCTGAGCACTGAACACTGAGCACCCAACACCCCGAGCACTGAGCACCCAGCACCCTGAGCACCCAGCACCCTGAGCACTGAGCACCCTGAGCACTGAGCACCCTGAGCACTGAGCACTGAGCACCCAGCACGCTGAGTACTGAGCACTGAGCACACAGCACCCTGAGTACTGAGCACCCAGCACCCCGAGCACTGAGCACCCAGCACCCTGAGCACTGAGCACCCAGCACCCTGAGTACTGAGCACCGATCACCCTGAGCACTGAGCACCCAGCACCCTGAGTACTGAGCACCCAGCACCCTGAGCACTGAGCACCCAGCACCCTGAGCACTGAGCACCCAGCACCCTGAGTACTGAGCACCCAGCACCCTGAGCACTGAGCACCGAGCACCCTGAGTACTGAGCACCCAGCACCCTGAGTACTGAGCACCCTGCGTACTGAGCACTGAGCACCGAGAACCCTGAGAACTGAGCACCCTGAGGACTGAGCACCCAGCACCCTGAGTACTGAGCACCCAGCACCCTGAGTACTGAGCACTGATCACCCTGAGCACTGAGCACCCAGCACACCGAGCACTGAGCACCCAGCACCCTGAGTACTGAGCACCCGGCACCCTGAGCACTGAGCACCGAGCACCCTGAGTACTGAACACCCAGCACCCTGAGCACTGAGCACTGAGCACCCAGCACCCTGAGCACTGAACACTGAGCACCCAACACCCCGAGCACTGAGCACCCAGCACCCTGAGCACCCAGCACCCTGAGCACTGAGCACCCTGAGCACTGAGCACCCTGAGCACTGAGCACTGAGCACCCAGCACGCTGAGTACTGAGCACTGAGCACACAGCACCCTGAGTACTGAGCACCCAGCACCCCGAGCACTGAGCACCCAGCGCCCCGAGCACTGAGCACCCAGCACCCCGAGCACTGAGCACTGAGCACACTGAGCACTGAGCACCCAGCACCCCGAGTACTGAGCACTGAGCACCCTGAGTACTGAGCACCCAGCACCCCGAGTACTGAGCACTGAGCACCCTGAGTACTGAGCACCCAGCACCCTGAGCACTGAGAACCATGAGTACTGAGCACCGAGCACCCTGAGTACTGAGCACCCAGCACCCTGAGCACTGAGCACGGAGCACCCTGAGGACTGAGCACCCAGCACCCTGAGCACTGAGCATCCAGCACCTTGAGTACTGAGCACCGAGCACACTGAGTACTGAGCACCCAGCACCCTGAGCACTGAGCACGGAGCACCCCGAGGACTGAGCACCCAGCACCCTGAGTACTGAGCACCCAGCACCCTGAGCACTGAGCACACAGCACCCTGAGCACTGAGCACTCAGCACCCCGAGCACTGAGCACCCAGCACCCTGAGTACTGAGCACCCAACACCCAGAGTACTGAGCACCCAGCACCCTGAGAACTGAGCACCCAGCACCCTGAGTACTGAGCACCCAGCACCCTGAGTACTGAGCACCCAGCACCCTGAGCACTGAGCACTGAGCACCCAGCACCCTGAGCACTGAGCACCCAGCACCCCAAGCACTGAGCACCCAGCACCCTGAGTACTGAGCACCCAACACCCAGAGTACTGAGCACCCAGCACCCTGAGAACTGAGCACCCAGCACCCTGAGTACTGAGCACCCAGCACCATGAGTACTGAGCACCCAGCACCCTGACTACTGAGCACTCAGCACACTGCGTACTGAGCACCGTGCAACCCGAGCACTGAGCACCCAGCACCCTGAGCACTGAGCTCCCTGAGGACTGAGCACCCAGCACCCTGAGCACTGAGCACCCAGCACCCTGAGTACTGAGCACCGATCACCCTGAGCACTGAGCACACAGCACCCCGAGCACTGAGCACCTAGCACCCTGAGTACTGAGCACCCAGCACCCTGAGCACTGAGCACCCAGCACCCTGAGCACTGAGCACCCAGCACCCTGAGTACTGAGCACCGATCACCCTGAGCACTGAGCACCCAGCACCCTGAGTACTGAGCACCCAGCACCCTGAGCACTGAGCACCCAGCACCCTGAGCACTGAGCACCCAGCACCCTGAGTACTGAGCACCCAGCACCCTGAGCACTGAGCACCCAGCACCCTGAGCACTGAGCACCCAGCACCCTGAGTACTGAGCACCCAGCCCCCTGAGCACTGAGCACCCAGCACCCTGAGTACTGAGTACCCAGCACCCTGAGCACTGAGCAACCAGCACCCTGAGTACTGAGCACCGAGCACCCTGAGTACTGAGCACCCAGCACCCTGAGTACTGAGCACCCAGCACCCCAATAATGAGAACCCAGCACCCTGAGTACTGAGCACCCAGCACCCTGAGTACTGAGCACCAAGCACCCTGAGTACTGAGAACCGAGCACCCCGAGCACTGAGCAACCAGCACCCTGAGTACTGAGCACTGAGCACCCTGAGTACTGAGCACCAAACACCCTGAGTACTGAGCACCCAGCACCCTGAGGACTGAGCACCCAGCACCCTGAGCACTGAGCACCCAGCACCCTGAGTACTGAGCACCCAGCACCGTTAGTACTGAGCACTGAGAACCCTGAGTACTGAGCACCGAGCACCCTGAGTACTGAGCACCCAGCACCCTGATCACTGAGCACGGAGCACCCCGAGGACTGAGTACCCAGCACCCTGAGCACTGAGCACCCAGCACCTTGAGTACTGAGCACCGAGCGCCCCGAGCACTGAGCACCCAGCACCCTGAGCACTGAGCACGCAGCACCCAGAGCACTGAGCACCCAGCACCCTGAGTACTGAGCACAGAGCACCCTGAGCACTGAGAACCCAGCACCCTGAGTACTGAGCACCCAGCACCCTGAGTACTGAGCAACCAGCACCCTGAGCACTGAGCACTGAGCACCCAGCACCCTGAGCACTGAGCACTGAGCACCCAGCACCACAGCCCTGAGCACCCAGCACCCCGAGCACTGAGCACCCAGCACGCTGAGCACTGAGCACCCAGCACCCTGAACACTGAGCACCCAGCACCCTGAGTACTGAGCACCAAGCACCCTGAGTACTGAGCACCCAGCACCCTGAGTACTGAGCACTCAGCACCCTGAGTACTGAGCACCGAGCACCCCGAGCACTGAGCACCCAGCACCCTGAGCACTGAGCACCCGGAGGACTGAGCACCCAGCACCCTGAGCACTGAGCACCGATCACCCTGAGCACTGAGCACCCAGCACCCCGAGCACTGAGCACCCAGCACCCTGAGTACTGAGCACCCAGCACCCCGAGTACTGAGCACCCAGCACCCTGAGTACTGAGCACCCAGCACCCCGAGCACTGAGCACCCAGCACCCTGAGTACTGAGCACCCTGAGTACTGAGCACTGAGCACCCTGAGAACTGAGCACCCTGAGGACTGAGCACCCAGCACCCTGAGTACTGAGCACCAAGCACCCTGAGTACTGAGCACTGATCACCCTGAGCACTGAGCACCCAGCACACCGAGCACTGAGCACCCAGCACCCTGAGTACTGAGCACCCAGCACCCTGAGCACTGAGCACCGAGCACCCTGAGTACTGAACACCCAGCACCCTGAGCACTGAGCACTGAGCACCCAGCACCCTGAGCACTGAGCACTGAGCACCCAGCACCCCGAGCACTGAGCACCCAGCACCCTGAGCACCCAGCACCCTGAGCACTGAGCACCCTGAGCACTGAACACCCTGAGCACTGAGCACTGAGCACCCAGCACGCTGAGTACTGAGCACTGAGCACACAGCACCCTGAGTACTGAGCACCCAGCACCCCGAGCACTGAGCACCCAGCGCCCCGAGCACTGAGCACCCAGCACCCCGAGCACTGAGCACTGAGCACACTGAGCACTGAGCACCCAGCACCCCGAGTACTGAGCACTGAGCACCCTGAGTACTGAGCACCCAGCACCCCGAGTACTGAGCACTGAGCACCCTGAGTACTGAGCACCCAGCACCCTGAGCACTGAGAACCGTGAGTACTGAGCACCCAGCACCCTGAGTACTGAGCACCCAGCACCCTGAGCACTGAGCACGGAGCACCCCGGGGACTGAGCACCCAGCACCCTGAGCACTGAGCATCCAGCACCTTGAGTACTGAGCACCGAGCACCCTGAGCACTGAGCACCCAGCACCCTGAGCACTGAGCACGGAGCACCCCGAGGACTGAGCACCCAGCACCCTGAGTACTGAGCACCCAGCACCCTGAGCACTGAGCACACAGCACCCTGAGCACTGAGCACTCAGCACCCCGAGCACTGAGCACCCAGCACCCTGAGTACTGAGCACCCAACACCCAGAGTACTGAGCACCCAGCACCCTGAGAACTGAGCACCCAGCACCCTGAGTACTGAGCACCCAGCACCCTGAGTACTGAGCACCCAGCACCCTGAGCACTGAGCACTGAGCACCGAGCACCCTGAGCACTGAGCACCCAGCACCCCAAGCACTGAGCACCCAGCACCCTGAGTACTGAGCACCCAACACCCAGAGTACTGAGCACCCAGGACCCTGAGAACTGAGCACCGAGCACCCTGAGTACTGAGCACCCAGCACCCAGGGTACTGAGCACCCAGCACCCTGAGCACTGAGCACTGACCACCCAGCACCCCGAGCACTGAGCACCCAGCACCCCGAGCACTGAGCACCCAGCACCGTGAGCACTGAGCTCCCAGCACCCTGAGCACTGAGCACCCAGCCCCCTGAGTACTGAGCACCCAGCACCATGAGTACTGAGCACCCAGCACCCTGAGTACTGAGCACTCAGCACACTGAGTACTGAGCACCGTGCACCCCGAGCACTGAGCACCCAGCACCCTGAGCACTGAGCACCCTGAGGACTGAGCACCCAGCACCCTGAGCACTGAGCACCCAGCACCCTGAGTACTGAGCACCCAGCACCCTGAGCACTGAGCACCCAGCACCCCGAGCACTGAGCACCCAGCACCCTGAGTACTGAGCACCCAGCACCCTGAGCACTGAGCAACCAGCACCCTGAGCACTGAGCACCCAGCACCCTGAGTACTGAGCACCGATCACCCTGAGCACTGAGCACCAAGCACACTGAGTACTGAGCACCCAGCACCCTGAGCACTGAGCAACCAGCACCCTGAGCACTGAGCACCCAGCACCCTGAGTACTGAGCACCCAGCACCCTGAGTACTGAGTACCCAGCACCCTGAGCACTGAGCACCCAGCACCCTGAGTACTGAGCACCGAGCACCCTGAGTACTGAGCACCCAGCACCCTGAGTACTGAGCACCCAGCACCCTGAGCACTGAGCAACCAGCACCCTGAGTACTGAGCACCCAGCACCCCAATAATGAGAACCCAGCACCCTGAGTACTGAGCACCCAGCACCCTGAGTACTGAGCACCAAGCACCCTGAGTACTGAGCACCAAGCACCCCGAGCACTGAGCAACCAGCACCCTGAGTACTGAGCACTGAGCACCCTGAGTACTGAGCACCAAACACCCTGAGTACTGAGCACCCAGCACCCTGAGGACTGAGCACCCAGCACCCTGAGCACTGAGCACCCAGCACCCTGAGTACTGAGCACCCAGCACTAGAGTACTGAGCACCCAGCACCCTGAGTACTGAGCACCCAGCACACCGAGCACTGAGCACCCAGCACCCTGAGTACTGAGCACCCTGCGTACTGAGCACTGAGCACCGAGAACCCTGAGAACTGAGCACCCTGAGGACTGAGCACCCAGCACCCTGAGTACTGAGCACCCAGCACCCTGAGTACTGAGCACTGATCACCCTGAGCACTGAGCACCCAGCACACCGAGCACTGAGCACCCAGCACCCTGAGTACTGAGCACCCGGCACCCTGAGCACTGAGCACCGAGCACCCTGAGTACTGAACACCCAGCACCCTGAGCACTGAGCACTGAGCACCCAGCACCCTGAGCACTGAACACTGAGCACCCAACACCCCGAGCACTGAGCACCCAGCACCCTGAGCACCCAGCACCCTGAGCACTGAGCACCCTGAGCACTGAGCACCCTGAGCACTGAGCACTGAGCACCCAGCACGCTGAGTACTGAGCACTGAGCACACAGCACCCTGAGTACTGAGCACCCAGCACCCCGAGCACTGAGCACCCAGCGCCCCGAGCACTGAGCACCCAGCACCCCGAGCACTGAGCACTGAGCACACTGAGCACTGAGCACCCAGCACCCCGAGTACTGAGCACTGAGCACCCTGAGTACTGAGCACCCAGCACCCCGAGTACTGAGCACTGAGCACCCTGAGTACTGAGCACCCAGCACCCTGAGCACTGAGAACCGTGAGTACTGAGCACCGAGCACACTGAGTACTGAGCACCCAGCACCCTGAGCACTGAGCACGGAGCACCCCGAGGACTGAGCACCCAGCACCCTGAGTACTGAGCACCCAGCACCCCAATAATGAGAACCCAGCACCCTGAGTACTGAGCACCCAGCACCCTGAGTACTGAGCACCAAGCACCCTGAGTACTGAGCACCAAGCACCCCGAGCACTGAGCAACCAGCACCCTGAGTACTGAGCACTGAGCACCCTGAGTACTGAGCACCAAACACCCTGAGTACTGAGCAACCAGCACCCTGAGTACTGAGCACTGAGCACCCTGAGTACTGAGCACCAAACACCCTGAGTACTGAGCACCCAGCACCCTGAGCACTGAGCACCCGGAGGACTGAGCACCCAGCACCCTGAGCACTGAGCACCGATCACCCTGAGCACTGAGCACCCAGCACCCCGAGCACTGAGCACCCAGCACCCTGAGTACTGAGCACCCAGCACCCCGAGTACTGAGCACCCAGCACCCTGAGTACTGAGCACCCAGCACCCCGAGCACTGAGCACCCAGCACCCTGAGTACTGAGCACCCTGAGTACTGAGCACTGAGCACCCTGAGAACTGAGCACCCTGAGGACTGAGCACCCAGCACCCTGAGTACTGAGCACCAAGCACCCTGAGTACTGAGCACTGATCACCCTGAGCACTGAGCACCCAGCACACCGAGCACTGAGCACCCAGCACCCTGAGTACTGAGCACCCAGCACCCTGAGCACTGAGCACCGAGCACCCTGAGTACTGAACACCCAGCACCCTGAGCACTGAGCACTGAGCACCCAGCACCCTGAGCACTGAGCACTGAGCACCCAGCACCCCGAGCACTGAGCACCCAGCACCCTGAGCACCCAGCACCCTGAGCACTGAGCACCCTGAGCACTGAACACCCTGAGCACTGAGCACTGAGCACCCAGCACGCTGAGTACTGAGCACTGAGCACACAGCACCCTGAGTACTGAGCACCCAGCACCCCGAGCACTGAGCACCCAGCGCCCCGAGCACTGAGCACCCAGCACCCCGAGCACTGAGCACTGAGCACACTGAGCACTGAGCACCCAGCACCCCGAGTACTGAGCACTGAGCACCCTGAGTACTGAGCACCCAGCACCCCGAGTACTGAGCACTGAGCACCCTGAGTACTGAGCACCCAGCACCCTGAGCACTGAGAACCGTGAGTACTGAGCACCCAGCACCCTGAGTACTGAGCACCCAGCACCCTGAGCACTGAGCACGGAGCACCCCGGGGACTGAGCACCCAGCACCCTGAGCACTGAGCATCCAGCACCTTGAGTACTGAGCACCGAGCACCCTGAGCACTGAGCACCCAGCACCCTGAGCACTGAGCACGGAGCACCCCGAGGACTGAGCACCCAGCACCCTGAGTACTGAGCACCCAGCACCCTGAGCACTGAGCACACAGCACCCTGAGCACTGAGCACTCAGCACCCCGAGCACTGAGCACCCAGCACCCTGAGTACTGAGCACCCAACACCCAGAGTACTGAGCACCCAGCACCCTGAGAACTGAGCACCCAGCACCCTGAGTACTGAGCACCCAGCACCCTGAGTACTGAGCACCCAGCACCCTGAGCACTGAGCACTGAGCACCGAGCACCCTGAGCACTGAGCACCCAGCACCCCAAGCACTGAGCACCCAGCACCCTGAGTACTGAGCACCCAACACCCAGAGTACTGAGCACCCAGGACCCTGAGAACTGAGCACCGAGCACCCTGAGTACTGAGCACCCAGCACCCAGGGTACTGAGCACCCAGCAACCTGAGCACTGAGCACTGACCACCCAGCACCCCGAGCACTGAGCACCCAGCACCCCGAGCACTGAGCACCCAGCACCGTGAGCACTGAGCTCCCAGCACCCTGAGCACTGAGCACCCAGCCCCCTGAGTACTGAGCACCCAGCACCATGAGTACTGAGCACCCAGCACCCTGAGTACTGAGCACTCAGCACACTGAGTACTGAGCACCGTGCACCCCGAGCACTGAGCACCCAGCACCCTGAGCACTGAGCACCCTGAGGACTGAGCACCCAGCACCCTGAGCACTGAGCACCCAGCACCCTGAGTACTGAGCACCCAGCACCCTGAGCACTGAGCACCCAGCACCCCGAGCACTGAGCACCCAGCACCCTGAGTACTGAGCACCCAGCACCCTGAGCACTGAGCAACCAGCACCCTGAGCACTGAGCACCCAGCACCCTGAGTACTGAGCACCGATCACCCTGAGCACTGAGCACCAAGCACACTGAGTACTGAGCACCCAGCACCCTGAGCACTGAGCAACCAGCACCCTGAGCACTGAGCACCCAGCACCCTGAGTACTGAGCACCCAGCACCCTGAGTACTGAGTACCCAGCACCCTGAGCACTGAGCACCCAGCACCCTGAGTACTGAGCACCGAGCACCCTGAGTACTGAGCACCCAGCACCCTGAGTACTGAGCACCCAGCACCCTGAGCACTGAGCACCCAGCACCCTGAGTACTGAGCACCCAGCACCCCAATAATGAGAACCCAGCACCCTGAGTACTGAGCACCCAGCACCCTGAGTACTGAGCACCAAGCACCCTGAGTACTGAGCACCAAGCACCCCGAGCACTGAGCAACCAGCACCCTGAGTACTGAGCACTGAGCACCCTGAGTACTGAGCACCAAACACCCTGAGTACTGAGCACCCAGCACCCTGAGGACTGAGCACCCAGCACCCTGAGCACTGAGCACCCAGCACCCTGAGTACTGAGCACCCAGCACTAGAGTACTGAGCACCCAGCACCCTGAGTACTGAGCACCCAGCACACCGAGCACTGAGCACCCAGCACCCTGAGTACTGAGCACCCTGCGTACTGAGCACTGAGCACCGAGAACCCTGAGAACTGAGCACCCTGAGGACTGAGCACCCAGCACCCTGAGTACTGAGCACCCAGCACCCTGAGTACTGAGCACTGATCACCCTGAGCACTGAGCACCCAGCACACCGAGCACTGAGCACCCAGCACCCTGAGTACTGAGCACCCGGCACCCTGAGCACTGAGCACCGAGCACCCTGAGTACTGAACACCCAGCACCCTGAGCACTGAGCACTGAGCACCCAGCACCCTGAGCACTGAACACTGAGCACCCAACACCCCGAGCACTGAGCACCCAGCACCCTGAGCACCCAGCACCCTGAGCACTGAGCACCCTGAGCACTGAGCACCCTGAGCACTGAGCACTGAGCACCCAGCACGCTGAGTACTGAGCACTGAGCACACAGCACCCTGAGTACTGAGCACCCAGCACCCCGAGCACTGAGCACCCAGCGCCCCGAGCACTGAGCACCCAGCACCCCGAGCACTGAGCACTGAGCACACTGAGCACTGAGCACCCAGCACCCCGAGTACTGAGCACTGAGCACCCTGAGTACTGAGCACCCAGCACCCCGAGTACTGAGCACTGAGCACCCTGAGTACTGAGCACCCAGCACCCTGAGCACTGAGAACCGTGAGTACTGAGCACCGAGCACACTGAGTACTGAGCACCCAGCACCCTGAGCACTGAGCACGGAGCACCCCGAGGACTGAGCACCCAGCAAGCTGAGTACTGAGCACCCAGCACCCCAATAATGAGAACCCAGCACCCTGAGTACTGAGCACCCAGCACCCTGAGTACTGAGCACCAAGCACCCTGAGTACTGAGCACCAAGCACCCCGAGCACTGAGCAACCAGCACCCTGAGTACTGAGCACTGAGCACCCTGAGTACTGAGCACCAAACACCCTGAGTACTGAGCACCCAGCACCCTGAGGACTGAGCACCCAGCACCCTGAGCACTGAGCACCCAGCACCCTGAGTACTGAGCACCCAGCACTAGAGTACTGAGCACCCAGCACCCTGAGTACTGAGCACACAGCACACCGAGCACTGAGCACCCAGCACCCTGAGTACTGAGCACCCTGCGTACTGAGCACTGAGCACCGAGAACCCTGAGAACTGAGCACCCTGAGGACTGAGCACCCAGCACCCTGAGTACTGAGCACCCAGCACCCTGAGTACTGAGCACTGATCACCCTGAGCACTGAGCACCCAGCACACCAAGCACTGAGCACCCAGCACCCTGAGTACTGAGCACCCGGCACCCTGAGCACTGAGCACCGAGCACCCTGAGTACTGAACACCCAGCACCCTGAGCACTGAGCACTGAGCACCCAGCACCCTGAGCACTGAACACTGAGCACCCAACACCCCGAGCACTGAGCACCCAGCACCCTGAGCACCCAGCACCCTGAGCACTGAGCACCCTGAGCACTGAGCACCCTGAGCACTGAGCACTGAGCACCCAGCACGCTGAGTACTGAGCACTGAGCACACAGCACCCTGAGTACTGAGCACCCAGCACCCCAAGCACTGAGCACCGAGCACCCCGAGCACTGAGCACCCAGCACCCCGAGCACTGAGCACTGAGCACACTGAGCACTGAGCACCCAGCACCCCGAGTACTGAGCACTGAGCACCCTGAGTACTGAGCACCCAGCACCCCGAGTACTGAGCACTGAGCACCCTGAGTACTGAGCACCCAGCACCCTGAGCACTGAGAACCGTGAGTACTGAGCACCGAGCACCCTGAGTACTGAGCACCCAGCACCCTGAGCACTGAGCACGGAGCACCCTGAGGACTGAGCACCCAGCACCCTGAGCACTGAGCATCCAGCACCTTGAGTACTGAGCACCGAGCACACTGAGTACTGAGCACCCAGCACCCTGAGTACTGAGCACCCAGCACCCCGAGGACTGAGCACCCAGCACACTGAGTACTGAGCACCCAGCACCCTGAGCACTGAGCACACAGCACCCTGAGCACTGAGCACTCAGCACACCGAGCACTGAGCACCCAGCACCCTGAGTACTGAGCACCCAACACCCAGAGTACTGAGCACCCAGCACCCTGAGTACTGAGCACCCAGCACCCTGAGTACTGAGCACCCAGCACCCTGAGCACTGAGCACTGAGCACCCAGCACCCTGAGCACTGAGCACCCAGCACCCCAAGCACTGAGCACCCAACACCCTGAGTACTGAGCACCCAACACCCAGAGTACTGAGCACCCAGCACCCTGAGAACTGAGCACCCAGCACCCTGAGTACTGAGCACCCAGCACCCTGAGTACTGAGCACCCAGCACACTGAGCACTGAGCACTGACCACCCAGCACCCCGAGCACTGAGCACCCAGCACCCCGAGCACTGAGCACCCAGCACCCTGAGCACTGAGCACCCAGCACCCTGAGCACTGAGCACCCAGCCCCCTGAGTACTGAGCACCCAGCACCATGAGTACTGAGCACCCAGCACCCTGACTACTGAGCACTCAGCACACTGAGTACTGAGCACCGTGCAACCCGAGCACTGAGCACCCAGCACCCTGAGCACTGAGCACCCTGAGGACTGAGCACCCAGCACCCTGAGCACTGAGCACCCAGCACCCTGAGTACTGAGCACCGATCACCCTGAGCACTGAGCACCCAGCACCCCGAGCACTGAGCACCTAGCACCCTGAGTACTGAGCACCCAGCACCCTGAGCACTGAGCACCCAGCACCCTGAGCACTGAGCACCCAGCACCCTGAGTACTGAGCACCGATCACCCTGAGCACTGAGCACCCAGCACCCTGAGTACTGAGCACCCAGCACCCTGAGCACTGAGCACCCAGCACCCTGAGCACTGAGCACCCAGCACCCTGAGTACTGAGCACCCAGCACCCTGAGCACTGAGCACCCAGCACCCTGAGCACTGAGCACTCAGCACCCTGAGTACTGAGCACCCAGCACCCTGAGCACTGAGCACCCAGCACCCTGAGTACTGAGTACCCAGCACCCTGAGCACTGAGCACCCAGCACCCTGAGTACTGAGCACCGAGCACCCTGAGTACTGAGCACCCAGCACCCTGAGTACTGAGCAACCAGCACCCTGAGCACTGAGCACCCAGCACCCTGAGTACTGAGCACCCAGCACCCCAATAATGAGAACCCAGCACCCTGAGTACTGAGCACCCAGCACCCTGAGTACTGAGCACCAAGCACCCTGAGTACTGAGAACCGAGCACCCCGAGCACTGAGCAACCAGCACCCTGAGTACTGAGCACTGAGCACCCTGAGTACTGAGCACCAAACACCCTGAGTACTGAGCACCCAGCACCCTGAGGACTGAGCACCCAGCACCCTGAGCACTGAGCACCCAGCACCCTGAGTACTGAGCACCCAGCACTAGAGTACTGAGCACCCAGCACCCTGAGAACTGAGCACCCAGCACCCTGAGCACTGAGCACCCAGCACCCCGAGCACTGAGCACCCAGGACCCCGAGCACTGAGCACCCAGCACCCTGAGCACTGAGCACCCAGCACCCTGAGCACTGAGCACCCAGCACCCTGAGTACTGAGTAACCAGCACCCTGAGTACTGAGCACCCAGCACCCTGAGCACTGAGCACCCAGCACCCTGAGCACTGAGCACCCAGCACCCTGAGTACTGAGCACCCAGCACCCTGAGTACTGAGCACCCAGCACCCTGAGCACTGAGCACCGAGCACCCTGAGTACTGAACACCCAGCACCCTGAGCACTGAGCACTGAGCACCCAGCACCCTGAGCACTGAGCACTGAGCAACCTGAGTACTGAGCACCCAGCACCCTGAGTACTGAGCACCCAGCACCCTGAGCACTGAGCACAGAGCACCCTGAGTACTGAACACCCAGCACCCTGAGCACTGAGCACTGAGCACCCAGCACCCTGAGCACTGAGCACTGAGCACCCAGCACCCCGAGCACTGAGCACCCAGCACCCTGAGCACCCAGCACCCTGAGCACTGAGCACCCTGAGCACTGAGCACCCTGAGCACTGAGCACTGAGCACCCAGCACCCTGAGTACTGAGCACCAACACTCTGAGCACTGTGCACCCAGCACGCTGAGTACTGAGCACTGAGCACACAGCACCCTGAGTACTGAGCACCCAGCACCCCGAGCACTGAGCACCCAGCACCCTGAGCACTGAGAACCGTGAGTACTGAGCACCGAGCACCCTGAGTATTGAGCACCCAGCACCCTGAGCACTGAGCACGGAGCACCCCGAGGACTGGGCACCCAGCACCCTGAGTACTGAGCACCCAGCACCCTGAGTACTGAGCACCCAGCACCCTGAGCACTGAGCACGGAGCACCCCGAGGACTGAGCACCCAGCACCCTGAGCACTGAGCATCCAGCACCTTGAGTACTGAGCACCGAGCACCCTGAGTACTGAGCACCCAGCACCCTGAGCACTGAGCACGGAGCACCCCGAGGACTGAGCACCCAGCACCCTGAGTACTGAGCACCCAGCACCCTGAGCACTGAGCACACAGCACCCTGAGCACTGAGCACTCAGCACCCCGAGCACTGAGCACCCAGCACCCTGAGTACTGAGCACCCAACACCCAGAGTACTGAGCACCCAGGACCCTGAGAACTGAGCACCCAGCACCCTGAGGACTGAGCACCCAGCACCCTGAGTACTGAGCACCCAGCACCCTAAGCACTGAGCACCCAGCACCCTGAGCACTGAGCACCCAGCACCCCAAGCACTGAGCACCCAGCACCCTGAGTACTGAGCACCCAACACCCAGAGTACTGAGCACCCAGCACCCTGAGAACTGAGCACCCAGCACCCTGAGTACTGAGCACCCAGCACCCTGAGTACTGAGCACCCAGCACCCTGAGCACTGAGCACTGACCACCCAGCACCCCGAGCACTGAGCACCCAGCACCCCGAGCACTGAGCACCCAGCACCCTGAGCACTGAGCACCCAGCACCCTGAGCACTGAGCACCCAGCCCCCTGAGTACTGAGCACCCAGCACCATGAGTACTGAGCACCCAGCACCCTGAGTACTGAGCACTCAGCACACTGAGTACAGAGCACCGTGCAACCCGAGCACTGAGCACCCAGCACCCTGAGCACTGAGCACCCTGAGGACTGAGCACCCAGCACCCTGAGCACTGAGCACCCAGCACCCTGAGTACTGAGCACCGATCACCCTGAGCACTGAGCACCCAGCACCCCGAGCACTGAGCACCCAGCACCCTGAGTACTGAGCACTCAGCACCCTGAGCACTGAGCACCCAGCACCCTGAGCACTGAGCACGCAGCACCCTGAGTACTGAGCACCGATCACCCTGAGCACTGAGCACCCAGCACCCTGAGTACTGAGCACCCAGCACCCTGAGCACTGAGCACCCAGCACCCTGAGCACTGACCACCCAGCACCCTGAGTACTGAGCACCCAGCACCCTGAGTACTGAGTACCCAGCACCCTGGACACTGAGCACCCAGCACCCTGAGTACTGAGCACCGAGCACCCTGAGTACTGAGCACCCAGCACCCTGAGTACTGAGCACCCAGCACCCTGAGCACTGAGCACCCAGCACCCTGAGTACTGAGCACCCAGCACCCCAATAATGAAAACCCAGCACCCTGAGTACTGAGCACCCAGCACCCTGAGTACTGAGCACCAAGCACCCTGAGTACTGAGCACCGAGCACCCCGAGCACTGAGCAACCAGCACCCTGAGTACTGAGCACTGAGAACCCTGAGTACTGAGCACCAAACACCCTGAGTACTGAGCACCCAGCACCCTGAGGACTGAGCACCCAGCACCCTGAGCACTGAGCACCCAGCACCCTGAGTACTGAGCACCCAGCACTAGAGTACTGAGCACCCAGCACCCTGAGTACTGAGCACCCAGCACCCCGAGCACTGAGCACCCAGCACCCTGAGTACTGAGCACCCTGAGTACTGAGCACTGAGCACCGAGCACCCTGAGAACTGAGCACCCTGAGGACTGAGTACCCAGCACCCTGAGTACTGAGCACCCAGCACCCTGAGTACTGAGCACTGATCACCCTGAGCACTGAGCACCCAGCACCCTGAGCACTGAGCACCCAGCACCCTGAGTACTGAGTACCCAGCACCCTGAGCACTGAGCACCCAGCACCCTGAGTACTGAGCACCGAGCACCCTGAGTACTGAGCACCCAGCACCCTGAGTACTGAGCAACCAGCACCCTGAGCACTGAGCACCCAGCACCCTGAGTACTGAGCACCCAGCACCCCAATAATGAGAACCCAGCACCCTGAGTACTGAGCACCCAGCACCCTGAGTACTGAGCACCAAGCACCCTGAGTACTGAGAACCGAGCACCCCGAGCACTGAGCAACCAGCACCCTGAGTACTGAGCACTGAGCACCCTGAGTACTGAGCACCAAACACCCTGAGTACTGAGCACCCAGCACCCTGAGGACTGAGCACCCAGCACCCTGAGCACTGAGCACCCAGCACCCTGAGTACTGAGCACCCAGCACTAGAGTACTGAGCACCCAGCACCCTGAGAACTGAGCACCCAGCACCCTGAGCACTGAGCACCCAGCACCCCGAGCACTGAGCACCCAGGACCCCGAGCACTGAGCACCCAGCACCCTGAGCACTGAGCACCCAGCACCCTGAGCACTGAGCACCCAGCACCCTGAGTACTGAGTAACCAGCACCCTGAGTACTGAGCACCCAGCACCCTGAGCACTGAGCACCCAGCACCCTGAGCACTGAGCACCCAGCACCCTGAGTACTGAGCACCCAGCACCCTGAGTACTGAGCACCCAGCACCCTGAGCACTGAGCACCGAGCACCCTGAGTACTGAACACCCAGCACCCTGAGCACTGAGCACTGAGCACCCAGCACCCTGAGCACTGAGCACTGAGCAACCTGAGTACTGAGCACCCAGCACCCTGAGTACTGAGCACCCAGCACCCTGAGCACTGAGCACAGAGCACCCTGAGTACTGAACACCCAGCACCCTGAGCACTGAGCACTGAGCACCCAGCACCCTGAGCACTGAGCACTGAGCACCCAGCACCCCGAGCACTGAGCACCCAGCACCCTGAGCACCCAGCACCCTGAGCACTGAGCACCCTGAGCACTGAGCACCCTGAGCACTGAGCACTGAGCACCCAGCACCCTGAGTACTGAGCACCAACACTCTGAGCACTGTGCACCCAGCACGCTGAGTACTGAGCACTGAGCACACAGCACCCTGAGTACTGAGCACCCAGCACCCCGAGCACTGAGCACCCAGCACCCTGAGCACTGAGAACCGTGAGTACTGAGCACCGAGCACCCTGAGTATTGAGCACCCAGCACCCTGAGCACTGAGCACGGAGCACCCCGAGGACTGGGCACCCAGCACCCTGAGTACTGAGCACCCAGCACCCTGAGTACTGAGCACCCAGCACCCTGAGCACTGAGCACGGAGCACCCCGAGGACTGAGCACCCAGCACCCTGAGCACTGAGCATCCAGCACCTTGAGTACTGAGCACCGAGCACCCTGAGTACTGAGCACCCAGCACCCTGAGCACTGAGCACGGAGCACCCCGAGGACTGAGCACCCAGCACCCTGAGTACTGAGCACCCAGCACCCTGAGCACTGAGCACACAGCACCCTGAGCACTGAGCACTCAGCACCCCGAGCACTGAGCACCCAGCACCCTGAGTACTGAGCACCCAACACCCAGAGTACTGAGCACCCAGGACCCTGAGAACTGAGCACCCAGCACCCTGAGGACTGAGCACCCAGCACCCTGAGTACTGAGCACCCAGCACCCTAAGCACTGAGCACCCAGCACCCTGAGCACTGAGCACCCAGCACCCCAAGCACTGAGCACCCAGCACCCTGAGTACTGAGCACCCAACACCCAGAGTACTGAGCACCCAGCACCCTGAGAACTGAGCACCCAGCACCCTGAGTACTGAGCACCCAGCACCCTGAGTACTGAGCACCCAGCACCCTGAGCACTGAGCACTGACCACCCAGCACCCCGAGCACTGAGCACCCAGCACCCCGAGCACTGAGCACCCAGCACCCTGAGCACTGAGCACCCAGCACCCTGAGCACTGAGCACCCAGCCCCCTGAGTACTGAGCACCCAGCACCATGAGTACTGAGCACCCAGCACCCTGAGTACTGAGCACTCAGCACACTGAGTACAGAGCACCGTGCAACCCGAGCACTGAGCACCCAGCACCCTGAGCACTGAGCACCCTGAGGACTGAGCACCCAGCACCCTGAGCACTGAGCACCCAGCACCCTGAGTACTGAGCACCGATCACCCTGAGCACTGAGCACCCAGCACCCCGAGCACTGAGCACCCAGCACCCTGAGTACTGAGCACTCAGCACCCTGAGCACTGAGCACCCAGCACCCTGAGCACTGAGCACGCAGCACCCTGAGTACTGAGCACCGATCACCCTGAGCACTGAGCACCCAGCACCCTGAGTACTGAGCACCCAGCACCCTGAGCACTGAGCACCCAGCACCCTGAGCACTGACCACCCAGCACCCTGAGTACTGAGCACCCAGCACCCTGAGTACTGAGTACCCAGCACCCTGGACACTGAGCACCCAGCACCCTGAGTACTGAGCACCGAGCACCCTGAGTACTGAGCACCCAGCACCCTGAGTACTGAGCACCCAGCACCCTGAGCACTGAGCACCCAGCACCCTGAGTACTGAGCACCCAGCACCCCAATAATGAAAACCCAGCACCCTGAGTACTGAGCACCCAGCACCCTGAGTACTGAGCACCAAGCACCCTGAGTACTGAGCACCGAGCACCCCGAGCACTGAGCAACCAGCACCCTGAGTACTGAGCACTGAGAACCCTGAGTACTGAGCACCAAACACCCTGAGTACTGAGCACCCAGCACCCTGAGGACTGAGCACCCAGCACCCTGAGCACTGAGCACCCAGCACCCTGAGTACTGAGCACCCAGCACTAGAGTACTGAGCACCCAGCACCCTGAGTACTGAGCACCCAGCACCCCGAGCACTGAGCACCCAGCACCCTGAGTACTGAGCACCCTGAGTACTGAGCACTGAGCACCGAGCACCCTGAGAACTGAGCACCCTGAGGACTGAGTACCCAGCACCCTGAGTACTGAGCACCCAGCACCCTGAGTACTGAGCACTGATCACCCTGAGCACTGAGCACCCAGCACACCGAGCACTGAGCACCCAGCACCCTGAGTACTGAGCACCCAGCACCCTGAGCACTGAGCACCGAGCACCCTGAGTACTGAACACCCAGCACCCTGAGCACTGAGCACTGAGCACCCAGCACCCTGAGCACTGAGCACTGAGCACCCAGCACCCCGAGCACTGAGCACCCAGCACCCTGAGCACCCAGCACCCTGAGCACTGAGCACCCTGAGTACTGAGCACCAAACACCCTGAGTACTGAGCACCCAGCACCCTGAGGACTGAGCACCCAGCACCCTGAGCACTGAGCACCCAGCACCCTGAGTACTGAGCACCCAGCACTAGAGTACTGAGCACCCAGCACCCTGAGAACTGAGCACCCAGTACCCTGAGCACTGAGCACCCAGCACCCCGAGCACTGAGCACCCAGCACCCCGAGCACTGAGCACCCAGCACCCTGAGCACTGAGCACCCAGCACCCTGAGCACTGAGCACCCAGCACCCTGAGTACTGAGTAACCAGCACCCTGAGCACTGAGCACCCAGCACCCTGAGCACTGAGCACCCAGCACCCTGAGCACTGAGCACCCAGCACCCTGAGTACTGAGCACCCAGCACCCTGAGTACTGAGCACCCAGCACCCTGAGCACTGAGCACCGAGCACCCTGAGTACTGAACACCCAGCACCCGGAGCACTGAGCACTGAGGACCCAGCACACTGAGCACTGAGCACTGAGCACCCTGAGTACTGAGCACCCAGCACCCTGAGTACTGAGCACCCAGCACCCTGAGCACTGAGCACAGAGCACCCTGAGTACTGAACACCCAGCACCCTGAGCACTGAGCACTGAGCACCCAGCACCCTGAGCACTGAGCACTGAGCACCCAGCACCCTGAGCACCCAGCACCCTGAGCACTGAGCACCCTGAGCACTGAGCACCCTGAGCACTGAGCACTGAGCACCCAGCACCCTGAGTACTGAGCACCCAACACTCTGAGCACTGAGCACCCAGCACGCTGAGTACTGAGCACTGAGCACACAGCACCCTGAGTACTGAGCACCCAGCACCCCGAGCACTGAGCACCCAGCGCCCCGAGCACTGCGCACCCAGCACCCCGAGCACTGAGCACTGAGCACACTGAGCACTGAGCACCCAGCACCCCGAGTACTGAGCACTGAGCACCCTGAGTACTGAGCACCCAGCACCCCGAGTACTGAGCACTGAGCACCCTGAGTACTGAGCACCCAGCACCCTGAGCACTGAGAACCGTGAGTACTGAGCACCGAGCACCCTGAGTACTGAGCACCCAGCACCCTGAGCACTGAGCACGGAGCACCCCGAGGACTGGGCACCCAGCACCCTGAGCACTGAGCACCAAGCACCTTGAGTACTGAGCACCGAGCACCCCGAGCACTGAGCACCCAGAAGCCTGAGTACTGAGCACCCAGCAACCTGAGCACTGAGCACCCAGCACCCTGAGCACTGAGCACCCAGCACCCCGAGCACTGAGCACCCAGCACCCTGAGTACTGAGCACCCAACACCCAGAGTACTGAGCACCCAGCACCCTGAGAACTGAGCACCCAGCAACCTGAGTACTGAGCACCCAGCACCCTGATTACTGAGCAGCCAGCACCCTGAGCACTGAGCACTGAGCACCCAGCACCCTAAGCACTGAGCACTGACCACCCAGCACCCCGAGCACTGAGCACCCAGCACCCCGAGCACTGAGCACCCAGCGCCCTGAGCACTGAGCACCCAGCACCCTGAGTACTGAGCACCCAGCCCCCTGAGTACTGAGAACCCAGCACCATGAGTACTGAGCACCCAGCACCCTGAGTACTGAGCACTCAGCACCCTGAGTACTGAGCACCGAGCAACCCGAGCACTGAGCACCCAGCACCCTGAGCGCTGAGCACCCTGAGGACTGAGCACCCAGCACCCTGAGCACTGAGCACCCAGCACCCTGAGTACTGAGCACCGATCACCCTGAGCACTGAGCACCCAGCAGCCCGAGCACTGAGCACCCAGCACCCTGAGTACTGAGCACCCAGCACCCTGAGCACTGAGCACACAGCACCCTGAGCACTGAGCACCCTGAGTACTGAGCACCGATCACCCTGAGCACTGACCACCCAGCACCCTGAGTACTGAGCACCCAGCACCCTGAGCACTGAGCACCCAGCACCCTGAGCACTGAGCACCCAGCACCCTGAGCACTGAGCACCCAGCACCCTGAGTACTGAGTAACCAGCACCCTGAGCACTGAGCACCCAGCACCCTGAGTACTGATCACCGAGCACCCCGAGCACTGAGCACCCAGCACCCTGAGTACTGAGCACCCAGCACCCTGAGTACTGAGCACCCAGCAACCCTGAGTACTGAGCACCCAGCACATTGAGCACTGAGCACAAAGCACGCTGAGTACTGAGCACTGAGCACCCTGAGTACTGAGCACCGAGGACCCTGAGCACTGAGCACCCAGCACGCTGAGTACTGAGCACTGAGCACCCTGAGTACTGAGCACCTAGCACCCTGAGCACTGAGCACCCAGCACCCTGAGTACTGAGCACCCAGCACCCTGAGCACTGAGCAACCAGCACCCTGAGCACTGAGCACCCAGCACCCTGAGTACTGAGCACCGATCACCCTGAGCACTGAGCACCCAGCACCCCGAGCACTGAGCACCCAGCACCCTGAGTACTGAGCACCCAGCACCCTGAGCACTGAGCAACCAGCACCCTGAGCACTGAGCACCCAGCACCCTGAGTACTGAGCACCGATCACCCTGAGCACTGAGCACCAAGCACCCTGAGTACTGAGCACCCAGCACCCTGAGCACTGAGCACCCAGCACCCTGAGCACTGAGCACCCAGCACCCTGAGTACTGAGCACCCAGCACCCTGAGTACTGAGTACCCAGCACCCTGAGCACTGAGCACCCAGCACCCTGAGTACTGAGCACCGAGCACCCTGAGTACTGAGCACCCAGCACCCTGAGTACTGAGCACCCAGCACCCTGAGCACTGAGCACCCAGCACCCTGAGTACTGAGCACCCAGCACCCCAATAATGAGAACCCAGCACCCTGAGTACTGAGCACCCAGCACCCTGAGTACTGAGCACCAAGCACCCTGAGTACTGAGCACCAAGCACCCCGAGCACTGAGCAACCAGCACCCTGAGTACTGAGCACTGAGCACCCTGAGTACTGAGCACCAAACACCCTGAGTACTGAGCACCCAGCACCCTGAGGACTGAGCACCCAGCACCCTGAGCACTGAGCACCCAGCACCCTGAGTACTGAGCACCCAGCACTAGAGTACTGAGCACCCAGCACCCTGAGTACTGAGCACCCAGCACACCGAGCACTGAGCACCCAGCACCCTGAGTACTGAGCACCCTGCGTACTGAGCACTGAGCACCGAGAACCCTGAGAACTGAGCACCCTGAGGACTGAACACCCAGCACCCTGAGTACTGAGCACCCAGCACCCTGAGTACTGAGCACTGATCACCCTGAGCACTGAGCACCCAGCACACCGAGCACTGAGCACCCAGCACCCTGAGTACTGAGCACCCGGCACCCTGAGCACTGAGCACCGAGCACCCTGAGTACTGAACACCCAGCACCCTGAGCACTGAGCACTGAGCACCCAGCACCCTGAGCACTGAACACCCAACACCCAGAGTACTGAGCAACCAGCACCCTGAGAACTGAGCACCCAGCACCCTGAGTACTGAGCACCCAGCACCCTGAGTACTGAGCACCCAGCACCCTGAGCACTGAGCACTGAGCACCCAGCACCCTGAGCACTGAGCACCCAGCACCCCAAGCACTGAGCACCCAACACCGTGAGTACTGAGCACCCAACACCCAGAGTACTGAGCACCCAGCACCCTGAGAACTGAGCACCCAGCACCCTGAGTACTGAGCACCCAGCACCCTGAGTACTGAGCACCCAGCACACTGAGCACTGAGCACTGACCACCCAGCACCCCGAGCACTGAGCACCCAGCACCCCGAGCACTGAGCACCCAGCACCCTGAGCACTGAGCACCCAGCACCCTGAGCACTGAGCACCCAGCCCCCTGAGTACTGAGCACCCAGCACCATGAGTACTGAGCACCCAGCACCCTGACTACTGAGCACTCAGCACACTGAGTACTGAGCACCGTGCAACCCGAGCACTGAGCACCCAGCACCCTGAGCACTGAGCACCCTGAGGACTGAGCACCCAGCACCCTGAGCACTGAGCACCCAGCACCCTGAGGACTGAGCACCGATCACCCTGAGCACTGAGCACCCAGCACCCCGAGCACTGAGCACCTAGCACCCTGAGTACTGAGCACCCAGCACCCTGAGCACTGAGCACCCAGCACCCTGAGCACTGAGCACCCAGCACCCTGAGTACTGAGCACCGATCACCCTGAGCACTGAGCACCCAGCACCCTGAGTACTGAGCACCCAGCACCCTGAGCACTGAGCACCCAGCACCCTGAGCACTGAGCACCCAGCACCCAGAGTACTGAGCACCCAGCACCCTGAGCACTGAGCACCCAGCACCCTGAGCACTGAGCACCCAGCACCCTGAGTACTGAGCACCCAGCACCCTGAGCACTGAGCACCCAGCACCCTGAGTACTGAGTACCCAGCACCCTGAGCACTGAGCACCCAGCACCCTGAGTACTGAGCACCGAGCACCCTGAGTACTGAGCACCCAGCACCCTGAGTACTGAGCAACCAGCACCCTGAGCACTGAGCACCCAGCACCCTGAGTACTGAGCACCCAGCACCCCAATAATGAGAACCCAGCACCCTGAGTACTGAGCACCCAGCACCCTGATTACTGAGCAGCCAGCACCCTGAGCACTGAGCACTGAGCACCCAGCACCCTAAGCACTGAGCACTGACCACCCAGCACCCCGAGCACTGAGCACCCAGCACCCCGAGCACTGAGCACCCAGCGCCCTGAGCACTGAGCACCCAGCACCCTGAGTACTGAGCACCCAGCCCCCTGAGTACTGAGAACCCAGCACCATGAGTACTGAGCACCCAGCACCCTGAGTACTGAGCACTCAGCACCCTGAGTACTGAGCACCGAGCAACCCGAGCACTGAGCACCCAGCACCCTGAGCGCTGAGCACCCTGAGGACTGAGCACCCAGCACCCTGAGCACTGAGCACCCAGCACCCTGAGTACTGAGCACCGATCACCCTGAGCACTGAGCACCCAGCAGCCCGAGCACTGAGCACCCAGCACCCTGAGTACTGAGCACCCAGCACCCTGAGCACTGAGCACACAGCACCCTGAGCACTGAGCACCCTGAGTACTGAGCACCGATCACCCTGAGCACTGACCACCCAGCACCCTGAGTACTGAGCACCCAGCACCCTGAGCACTGAGCACCCAGCACCCTGAGCACTGAGCACCCAGCACCCTGAGCACTGAGCACCCAGCACCCTGAGTACTGAGTAACCAGCACCCTGAGCACTGAGCACCCAGCACCCTGAGTACTGATCACCGAGCACCCCGAGCACTGAGCACCCAGCACCCTGAGTACTGAGCACCCAGCACCCTGAGTACTGAGCACCCAGCAACCCTGAGTACTGAGCACCCAGCACATTGAGCACTGAGCACAAAGCACGCTGAGTACTGAGCACTGAGCACCCTGAGTACTGAGCACCGAGGACCCTGAGCACTGAGCACCCAGCACGCTGAGTACTGAGCACTGAGCACCCTGAGTACTGAGCACCTAGCACCCTGAGCACTGAGCACCCAGCACCCTGAGTACTGAGCACCCAGCACCCTGAGCACTGAGCAACCAGCACCCTGAGCACTGAGCACCCAGCACCCTGAGTACTGAGCACCGATCACCCTGAGCACTGAGCACCCAGCACCCCGAGCACTGAGCACCCAGCACCCTGAGTACTGAGCACCCAGCACCCTGAGCACTGAGCAACCAGCACCCTGAGCACTGAGCACCCAGCACCCTGAGTACTGAGCACCGATCACCCTGAGCACTGAGCACCAAGCACCCTGAGTACTGAGCACCCAGCACCCTGAGCACTGAGCACCCAGCACCCTGAGCACTGAGCACCCAGCACCCTGAGTACTGAGCACCCAGCACCCTGAGTACTGAGTACCCAGCACCCTGAGCACTGAGCACCCAGCACCCTGAGTACTGAGCACCGAGCACCCTGAGTACTGAGCACCCAGCACCCTGAGTACTGAGCACCCAGCACCCTGAGCACTGAGCACCCAGCACCCTGAGTACTGAGCACCCAGCACCCCAATAATGAGAACCCAGCACCCTGAGTACTGAGCACCCAGCACCCTGAGTACTGAGCACCAAGCACCCTGAGTACTGAGCACCAAGCACCCCGAGCACTGAGAAACCAGCACCCTGAGTACTGAGCACTGAGCACCCTGAGTACTGAGCACCAAACACCCTGAGTACTGAGCACCCAGCACCCTGAGGACTGAGCACCCAGCACCCTGAGCACTGAGCACCCAGCACCCTGAGTACTGAGCACCCAGCACTAGAGTACTGAGCACCCAGCACCCTGAGTACTGAGCACCCAGCACACCGAGCACTGAGCACCCAGCACCCTGAGTACTGAGCAACCTGCGTACTGAGCACTGAGCACCGAGAACCCTGAGAACTGAGCACCCTGAGGACTGAACACCCAGCACCCTGAGTACTGAGCACCCAGCACCCTGAGTACTGAGCACTGATCACCCTGAGCACTGAGCACCCAGCACACCGAGCACTGAGCACCCAGCACCCTGAGTACTGAGCACCCGGCACCCTGAGCACTGAGCACCGAGCACCCTGAGTACTGAACACCCAGCACCCTGAGCACTGAGCACTGAGCACCCAGCACCCTGAGCACTGAACACCCAACACCCAGAGTACTGAGCAACCAGCACCCTGAGAACTGAGCACCCAGCACCCTGAGTACTGAGCACCCAGCACCCTGAGTACTGAGCACCCAGCACCCTGAGCACTGAGCACTGAGCACCCAGCACCCTGAGCACTGAGCACCCAGCACCCCAAGCACTGAGCACCCAACACCCTGAGTACTGAGCACCCAACACCCAGAGTACTGAGCACCCAGCACCCTGAGAACTGAGCACCCAGCACCCTGAGTACTGAGCACCCAGCACCCTGAGTACTGAGCACCCAGCACACTGAGCACTGAGCACTGACCACCCAGCACCCCGAGCACTGAGCACCCAGCACCCCGAGCACTGAGCACCCAGCACCCTGAGCACTGAGCACCCAGCACCCTGAGCACTGAGCACCCAGCCCCCTGAGTACTGAGCACCCAGCACCATGAGTACTGAGCACCCAGCACCCTGACTACTGAGCACTCAGCACACTGAGTACTGAGCACCGTGCAACCCGAGCACTGAGCACCCAGCACCCTGAGCACTGAGCACCCTGAGGACTGAGCACCCAGCACCCTGAGCACTGAGCACCCAGCACCCTGAGGACTGAGCACCGATCACCCTGAGCACTGAGCACCCAGCACCCCGAGCACTGAGCACCTAGCACCCTGAGTACTGAGCACCCAGCACCCTGAGCACTGAGCACCCAGCACCCTGAGCACTGAGCACCCAGCACCCTGAGTACTGAGCACCGATCACCCTGAGCACTGAGCACCCAGCACCCTGAGTACTGAGCACCCAGCACCCTGAGCACTGAGCACCCAGCACCCTGAGCACTGAGCACCCAGCACCCAGAGTACTGAGCACCCAGCACCCTGAGCACTGAGCACCCAGCACCCTGAGCACTGAGCACCCAGCACCCTGAGTACTGAGCACCCAGCACCCTGAGCACTGAGCACCCAGCACCCTGATTACTGAGTACCCAGCACCCTGAGCACTGAGCACCCAGCACCCTGAGTACTGAGCACCGAGCACCCTGAGTACTGAGCACCCAGCACCCTGAGTACTGAGCAACCAGCACCCTGAGCACTGAGCACCCAGCACCCTGAGTACTGAGCACCCAGCACCCCAATAATGAGAACCCAGCACCCTGAGTACTGAGCACCCAGCACCCTGAGTACTGAGCACCAAGCACCCTGAGTACTGAGAACCGAGCACCCCGAGCACTGAGCAACCAGCACCCTGAGTACTGAGCACTGAGCACCCTGAGTACTGAGCACCAAACACCCTGAGTACTGAGCACCCAGCACCCTGAGGACTGAGCACCCAGCACCCTGAGCACTGAGCACCCAGCACCCTGAGTACTGAGCACCCAGCACTAGAGTACTGAGCACCCAGCACCCTGAGAACTGAGCACCCAGCACCCTGAGCACTGAGCACCCAGCACCCCGAGCACTGAGCACCCAGCACCCCGAGCACTGAGCACCCAGCACCCTGAGCACTGAGCACCCAGCACCCTGAGCACTGAGCACCCAGCAACCTGAGTACTGAGTAACCAGCACCCTGAGCACTGAGCACCCAGCAACCTGAGCACTGAGCACCCAGCACCCTGAGCACTGAGCACCCAGCACCCTGAGTACTGAGCACCCAGCACCCTGAGTACTGAGCACCCAGCACCCTGAGCACTGAGCACCGAGCACCCTGAGTACTGAACACCCAGCACCCTGAGCACTGAGCACTGAGCACCCAGCACCCTGAGCACTGAGCACTGAGCAACCTGAGTACTGAGCACCCAGCACCCTGAGTACTGAGCACCCAGCACCCTGAGCACTGAGCACAGAGCACCCTGAGTACTGAACACCCAGCACCCTGAGCACTGAGCACTGAGCACCCAGCACCCTGAGCACTGAGCACTGAGCACCCAGCACCCCGAGCACTGAGCACCCAGCACCCTGAGCACCCAGCACCCTGAGCACTGAGCACCCTGAGCACTGAGCACCCTGAGCACTGAGCACTGAGCACCCAGCACCCTGAGTACTGAGCACCCAACACTCTGAGCACTGAGCACCCAGCACGCTGAGTACTGAGCACTGAGCACACAGCACCCTGAGTACTGAGCACCCAGCACCCCGAGCACTGAGCACCCAGCGCCCCGAGCACTGCGCACCCAGCACCCCGAGCACTGAGCACTGAGCACACTGAGCACTGAGCACCCAGCACCCCGAGTACTGAGCACTGAGCACCCTGAGTACTGAGCACCCAGCACCCCGAGTACTGAGCACTGAGCACCCTGAGTACTGAGCACCCAGCACCCTGAGCACTGAGAACCGTGAGTACTGAGCACCGAGCACCCTGAGTACTGAGCACCCAGCACCCTGAGCACTGAGCACGGAGCACCCCGAGTACTGGGCACCCAGCACCCTGAGTACTGAGCACCCAGCACCCTGAGTACTGAGCACCCAGCACCCTGAGCACTGAGCACGGAGCACCCCGAGGACTGAGCACCCAGCACCCTGAGCACTGAGCATCCAGCACCTTGAGTACTGAGCACCGAGCACCCTGAGTACTGAGCACCCAGCACCCTGAGCACTGAGCACGGAGCACCCCGAGGACTGAGCACCCAGCACCCTGAGTACTGAGCACCCAGCACCCTGAGCACTGAGCACACAGCACCCTGAGCACTGAGCACTCAGCACCCCGAGCACTGAGCACCCAGCACCCTGAGTACTGAGCACCCAGCACCCTGAGGACTGAGCACCCAGCACCCTGAGCACTGAGCACCCAGCACCCTGAGTACTGAGCACCCAGCACTAGAGTACTGAGCACCCAGCACCCTGAGTACTGAGCACCCAGCACACCGAGCACTGAGCACCCAGCACCCTGAGTACTGAGCAACCTGCGTACTGAGCACTGAGCACCGAGAACCCTGAGAACTGAGCACCCTGAGGACTGAACACCCAGCACCCTGAGTACTGAGCACCCAGCACCCTGAGTACTGAGCACTGATCACCCTGAGCACTGAGCACCCAGCACACCGAGCACTGAGCACCCAGCACCCTGAGTACTGAGCACCCGGCACCCTGAGCACTGAGCACCGAGCACCCTGAGTACTGAACACCCAGCACCCTGAGCACTGAGCACTGAGCACCCAGCACCCTGAGCACTGAACACCCAACACCCAGAGTACTGAGCAACCAGCACCCTGAGAACTGAGCACCCAGCACCCTGAGTACTGAGCACCCAGCACCCTGAGTACTGAGCACCCAGCACCCTGAGCACTGAGCACTGAGCACCCAGCACCCTGAGCACTGAGCACCCAGCACCCCAAGCACTGAGCACCCAACACCCTGAGTACTGAGCACCCAACACCCAGAGTACTGAGCACCCAGCACCCTGAGAACTGAGCACCCAGCACCCTGAGTACTGAGCACCCAGCACCCTGAGTACTGAGCACCCAGCACACTGAGCACTGAGCACTGACCACCCAGCACCCCGAGCACTGAGCACCCAGCACCCCGAGCACTGAGCACCCAGCACCCTGAGCACTGAGCACCCAGCACCCTGAGCACTGAGCACCCAGCCCCCTGAGTACTGAGCACCCAGCACCATGAGTACTGAGCACCCAGCACCCTGACTACTGAGCACTCAGCACACTGAGTACTGAGCACCGTGCAACCCGAGCACTGAGCACCCAGCACCCTGAGCACTGAGCACCCTGAGGACTGAGCACCCAGCACCCTGAGCACTGAGCACCCAGCACCCTGAGGACTGAGCACCGATCACCCTGAGCACTGAGCACCCAGCACCCCGAGCACTGAGCACCTAGCACCCTGAGTACTGAGCACCCAGCACCCTGAGCACTGAGCACCCAGCACCCTGAGCACTGAGCACCCAGCACCCTGAGTACTGAGCACCGATCACCCTGAGCACTGAGCACCCAGCACCCTGAGTACTGAGCACCCAGCACCCTGAGCACTGAGCACCCAGCACCCTGAGCACTGAGCACCCAGCACCCAGAGTACTGAGCACCCAGCACCCTGAGCACTGAGCACCCAGCACCCTGAGCACTGAGCACCCAGCACCCTGAGTACTGAGCACCCAGCACCCTGAGCACTGAGCACCCAGCACCCTGAGTACTGAGTACCCAGCACCCTGAGCACTGAGCACCCAGCACCCTGAGTACTGAGCACCGAGCACCCTGAGTACTGAGCACCCAGCACCCTGAGTACTGAGCAACCAGCACCCTGAGCACTGAGCACCCAGCACCCTGAGTACTGAGCACCCAGCACCCCAATAATGAGAACCCAGCACCCTGAGTACTGAGCACCCAGCACCCTGAGTACTGAGCACCAAGCACCCTGAGTACTGAGAACCGAGCACCCCGAGCACTGAGCAACCAGCACCCTGAGTACTGAGCACTGAGCACCCTGAGTACTGAGCACCAAACACCCTGAGTACTGAGCACCCAGCACCCTGAGGACTGAGCACCCAGCACCCTGAGCACTGAGCACCCAGCACCCTGAGTACTGAGCACCCAGCACTAGAGTACTGAGCACCCAGCACCCTGAGAACTGAGCACCCAGCACCCTGAGCACTGAGCACCCAGCACCCCGAGCACTGAGCACCCAGCACCCCGAGCACTGAGCACCCAGCACCCTGAGCACTGAGCACCCAGCACCCTGAGCACTGAGCACCCAGCAACCTGAGTACTGAGTAACCAGCACCCTGAGCACTGAGCACCCAGCAACCTGAGCACTGAGCACCCAGCACCCTGAGCACTGAGCACCCAGCACCCTGAGTACTGAGCACCCAGCACCCTGAGTACTGAGCACCCAGCACCCTGAGCACTGAGCACCGAGCACCCTGAGTACTGAACACCCAGCACCCTGAGCACTGAGCACTGAGCACCCAGCACCCTGAGCACTGAGCACTGAGCAACCTGAGTACTGAGCACCCAGCACCCTGAGTACTGAGCACCCAGCACCCTGAGCACTGAGCACAGAGCACCCTGAGTACTGAACACCCAGCACCCTGAGCACTGAGCACTGAGCACCCAGCACCCTGAGCACTGAGCACTGAGCACCCAGCACCCCGAGCACTGAGCACCCAGCACCCTGAGCACCCAGCACCCTGAGCACTGAGCACCCTGAGCACTGAGCACCCTGAGCACTGAGCACTGAGCACCCAGCACCCTGAGTACTGAGCACCCAACACTCTGAGCACTGAGCACCCAGCACGCTGAGTACTGAGCACTGAGCACACAGCACCCTGAGTACTGAGCACCCAGCACCCCGAGCACTGAGCACCCAGCGCCCCGAGCACTGCGCACCCAGCACCCCGAGCACTGAGCACTGAGCACACTGAGCACTGAGCACCCAGCACCCCGAGTACTGAGCACTGAGCACCCTGAGTACTGAGCACCCAGCACCCCGAGTACTGAGCACTGAGCACCCTGAGTACTGAGCACCCAGCACCCTGAGCACTGAGAACCGTGAGTACTGAGCACCGAGCACCCTGAGTACTGAGCACCCAGCACCCTGAGCACTGAGCACGGAGCACCCCGAGTACTGGGCACCCAGCACCCTGAGTACTGAGCACCCAGCACCCTGAGTACTGAGCACCCAGCACCCTGAGCACTGAGCACGGAGCACCCCGAGGACTGAGCACCCAGCACCCTGAGCACTGAGCATCCAGCACCTTGAGTACTGAGCACCGAGCACCCTGAGTACTGAGCACCCAGCACCCTGAGCACTGAGCACGGAGCACCCCGAGGACTGAGCACCCAGCACCCTGAGTACTGAGCACCCAGCACCCTGAGCACTGAGCACACAGCACCCTGAGCACTGAGCACTCAGCACCCCGAGCACTGAGCACCCAGCACCCTGAGTACTGAGCACCCAACACCCAGAGTACTGAGCACCCAGGACCCTGAGAACTGAGCACCCAGCACCCTGAGGACTGAGCACCCAGCACCCTGAGTACTGAGCACCCAGCACCCTAAGCACTGAGCACCCAGCACCCTGAGCACTGAGCACCCAGCACCCCAAGCACTGAGCACCCAGCACCCTGAGTACTGAGCACCCAACACCCAGAGTACTGAGCACCCAGCACCCTGAGAACTGAGCACCCAGCACCCTGAGTACTGAGCACCCAGCACCCTGAGTACTGAGCACCCAGCACCCTGAGCACTGAGCACTGACCACCCAGCACCCCGAGCACTGAGCACCCAGCACCCCGAGCACTGAGCACCCAGCACCCTGAGCACTGAGCACCCAGCACCCTGAGCACTGAGCACCCAGCCCCCTGAGTACTGAGCACACAGCACCATGAGTACTGAGCACCCAGCACCCTGAGTACTGAGCACTCAGCACACTGAGTACTGAGCACCGTGCACCCCGAGCACTGAGCACCCAGCACCCTGAGCACTGAGCACCCTGAGGACTGAGCACCCAGCACCCTGAGCACTGAGCACCCAGCACCCTGAGTACTGAGCACCGATCACCCTGAGCACTGAGCACCCAGCACCCCGAGCACTGAGCACCCAGCACCCTGAGTACTGAGCACCCAGCACCCTGAGCACTGAGCACCCAGCACCCTGAGCACTGAGCACGCAGCACCCTGAGTACTGAGCACCGATCACCCTGAGCACTGAGCACCCAGCACCCTGAGTACTGAGCACCCAGCACCCTGAGCACTGAGCACCCAGCACCCTGAGCACTGAGCACCCAGCAGCCTGAGTACTGAGCACCCAGCACCCTGAGTACTGAGTACCCAGCACCCTGGACACTGAGCACCCAGCACCCTGAGTACTGAGCACCGAGCACCCTGAGTACTGAGCACCCAGCACCCTGAGTACTGAGCACCCAGCACCCTGAGCACTGAGCACCCAGCACCCTGAGTACTGAGCACCCAGCACCCCAATAATGAAAACCCAGCACCCTGAGTACTGAGCACCCAGCACCCTGAGTACTGAGCACCAAGCACCCTGAGTACTGAGCACCGAGCACCCCGAGCACTGAGCAACCAGCACCCTGAGTACTGAGCACTGAGCACCCTGAGTACTGAGCACCAAACACCCTGAGTACTGAGCACCCAGCACCCTGAGGACTGAGCACCCAGCACCCTGAGCACTGAGCACCCAGCACCCTGAGTACTGAGCACCCAGCACTAGAGTACTGAGCACCCAGCACCCTGAGTACTGAGCACCCAGCACCCCGAGCACTGAGCACCCAGCACCCTGAGTACTGAGCACCCTGAGTACTGAGCACTGAGCACCGAGCACCCTGAGAACTGAGCACCCTGAGGACTGAGTACCCAGCACCCTGAGTACTGAGCACCCAGCACCCTGAGTACTGAGCACTGATCACCCTGAGCACTGAGCACCCAGCACACCGAGCACTGAGCACCCAGCACCCTGAGTACTGAGCACCCAGCACCCTGAGCACTGAGCACCGAGCACCCTGAGTACTGAACACCCAGCACCCTGAGCACTGAGCACTGAGCACCCAGCACCCTGAGCACTGAGCACTGAGCACCCAGCACCCCGAGCACTGAGCACCCAGCACCCTGAGCACCCAGCACCCTGAGCACTGAGCACCCTGAGTACTGAGCACCAAACACCCTGAGTACTGAGCACCCAGCACCCTGAGGACTGAGCACCCAGCACCCTGAGCACTGAGCACCCAGCACCCTGAGTACTGAGCACCCAGCACTAGAGTACTGAGCACCCAGCACCCTGAGAACTGAGCACCCAGCACCCTGAGCACTGAGCACCCAGCACCCCGAGCACTGAGCACCCAGCACCCCGAGCACTGAGCACCCAGCACCCTGAGCACTGAGCACCCAGCACCCTGAGCACTGAGCACCCAGCACCCTGAGTACTGAGTAACCAGCACCCTGAGCACTGAGCACCCAGCACCCTGAGCACTGAGCACCCAGCACCCTGAGCACTGAGCACCCAGCACCCTGAGTACTGAGCACCCAGCACCCTGAGTACTGAGCACCCAGCACCCTGAGCACTGAGCACCGAGCACCCTGAGTACTGAACACCCAGCACCCGGAGCACTGAGCACTGAGGACCCAGCACACTGAGCACTGAGCACTGAGCACCCTGAGTACTGAGCACCCAGCACCCTGAGTACTGAGCACCCAGCACCCTGAGCACTGAGCACAGAGCACCCTGAGTACTGAACACCCAGCACCCTGAGCACTGAGCACTGAGCACCCAGCACCCTGAGCACTGAGCACTGAGCACCCAGCACCCTGAGCACCCAGCACCCTGAGCACTGAGCACCCTGAGCACTGAGCACCCTGAGCACTGAGCACTGAGCACCCAGCACCCTGAGTACTGAGCACCCAACACTCTGAGCACTGAGCACCCAGCACGCTGAGTACTGAGCACTGAGCACACAGCACCCTGAGTACTGAGCACCCAGCACCCCGAGGACTGAGCACCCAGCGCCCCGAGCACTGCGCACCCAGCACCCCGAGCACTGAGCACTGAGCACACTGAGCACTGAGCACCCAGCACCCCGAGTACTGAGCACTGAGCACCCTGAGTACTGAGCACCCAGCACCCCGAGTACTGAGCACTGAGCACCCTGAGTACTGAGCACCCAGCACCCTGAGCACTGAGAACCGTGAGTACTGAGCACCGAGCACCCTGAGTACTGAGCACCCAGCACCCTGAGCACTGAGCACGGAGCACCCCGAGGACTGGGCACCCAGCACCCTGAGCACTGAGCACCAAGCACCTTGAGTACTGAGCACCGAGCACCCCGAGCACTGAGCACCCAGAAGCCTGAGTACCTAGCACCCAGCAACCTGAGCACTGAGCACCCAGCACCCTGAGCACTGAGCACCCAGCACCCCGAGCACTGAGCACCCAGCACCCTGAGTACTGAGCACCCAACACCCAGAGTACTGAGCACCCAGCACCCTGAGAACTGAGCACCCAGCACCCTGAGTACTGAGCACCCAGCACCCTGAGTACTGAGCAGCCAGCACCCTGAGCACTGAGCACTGAGCACCCAGCACCCTAAGCACTGAGCACTGACCACACAGCACCCCGAGCACTGAGCACCCAGCACCCCGAGCACTGAGCACCCAGCGCCCTGAGCACTGAGCACCCAGCACCCTGAGTACTGAGCACCCAGCCCCCTGAGTACTGAGCACCCAGCACCATGAGTACTGAGCACCCAGCACCCTGAGTACTGAGCACTCAGCACCCTGAGTACTGAGCACCTAGCAACCCGAGCACTGAGCACCCAGCACCCTGAGCGCTGAGCACCCTGAGGACTGAGCACCCAGCACCCTGAGCACTGAGCACCCAGCACCCTGAGTACTGAGCACCGATCACCCTGAGCACTGAGCACCCAGCAGCCCGAGCACTGAGCACCCAGCACCCTGAGTACTGAGCACCCAGCACCCTGAGCACTGAGCACACAGCACCCTGAGCACTGAGCACCCTGAGTACTGAGCACCGATCACCCTGAGCACTGACCACCCAGCACCCTGAGTACTGAGCACCCAGCACCCTGAGCACTGAGCACCCAGCACCCTGAGCACTGAGCACCCAGCACCCTGAGCACTGAGCACCCAGCACCCTGAGTACTGAGTAACCAGCACCCTGAGCACTGAGCACCCAGCACCCTGAGTACTGATCACCGAGCACCCCGAGCACTGAGCACCCAGCACCCTGAGTACTGAGCAAGCAGCACCCTGAGTACTGAGCACCCAGCAACCCTGAGTACTGAGCACCCAGCACATTGAGCACTGAGCACAAAGCACGCTGAGTACTGAGCACTGAGCACCCTGAGTACTGAGCACCGAGGACCCTGAGCACTGAGCACCCAGCACGCTGAGTACTGAGCACTGAGCACCCTGAGTACTGAGCACCTAGCACCCTGAGTATTGAGCACCCAGCACCCTGAGCACTGAGCAGCCAGCACCCTGAGCACTGAGCACCCAGCACCCCGAGCACTGAGCACCCAGCACCCTGAGCACTGAGCACCCAGCACCCCGAGTACTGAGCACCCAGCACCCCGAGTACTGAGCACCGACCACCCCGACCACTGAGCACCCAGCACCCTGAGTACTGAGCACCCAGCACCCTGAGTACAGAGCACCCCGAGTACTGAGCACCCAGCACCCCGAGCACTGAGCACCCAGCACCCTGAGTACTGAGAACAGATCACCCTGAGCACTGAGCACCCAGCACCCCGAGTACTGAGCACCCAGCACCCCGAGTACTGTGCACCGACCACCCCGACCACTGAGCACCCAGTACCCTGAGTACTGAGCACCCAGCACCCTGAGTACTGAGCACCCCGAGTACTGAGCACCCAGCACCCCGAGCACTGAGCACCCAGCACCCTGAGTACTGAGAACAGATCACCCTGAGTACTGAGCACCCAGCACCCTGAGTACTGAACACCCAGCACCCTGAGCACTGAGCACTGAGCACCCAGCACCCTGAGCACTGAGCACTGACCACCCAGCACCCTGAGCACTGAGCACCCAGCACCCCGAGCACTGAGTACTGAGCACCCAGCACCCTGAGTACTGAGCACCGAGCTCCCCGAGCACTGAGCACCCAGCACCCTGAGCACTGAGCACCCAGCACCCTGAGCACTGAGCACCCAGCACCCTGAGTACTGAGAACCGAGCACCCTGAGTACTGAGCCCCCAGCACCCCGAGCACTGAGCACAAAGCACCCCGAGCACTGAGCACCCAGCACCCCGAGAATGAGCACCCAGCACCCTGAGTACTGAGCACCCAGCACCCTGAGCACCGAGCACCCAGGACCCCGAGCACTGAGTACTGAGCACCCAGCACCCTGAGTACTGAGAACCGAGCTCCCCGAGCACTGAGCACCCAGCACCCTGAGCACTGAGCACCCAGCACCCTGAGCACTGAGCACCCAGCACCCTGAGTACTGAGCACCCACCACGCTGAGTACTGAGCACCCAGCACCCTGAGCACTGAGCACCCAACACCCTGAGTACTGAGCACTGAGCACCCAGCACCCCGAGCCCTGAGCACCCAGGACCCTGAGCACTGAGCACCGAGCACCCCGAGCACTGAGCACCCAGCACCCTGAGCACTCAGCACCCACCACCCCGATCACTGAGCACCCAGCACCCAGAGCACTGAGCACCCAGCACCCTGAGAACTGAGCACCCAGCACCCAGAGAACTGAGCACCCAGCACACTGAGCACTGAGCACCCAGCACCCTGAGTACTGAGCACCCAGCACCCTGAATACTGAGCACCCAGACAACGAGCACTGAGCACCCAGCACCCCTAGCACTGTGCACCCAGCACCCTGAGTACTGAGCACCCAGCACCCTGAGCACTGAGCACCCTGCAGCCCGAGCACTGAGCACCCAGCAAACTGAGCACTGAGTACTGAGCTCCCAGCACCCTGAGCACTGAGCACCCAGAACCCTGAGCACTGAGCACCCAGCACCCTGAGTACTGAGCACCCAGCACCCCAAGCACTGAGCACCCAGCACCCTGAGTACTGAGCATCAAGCACGCTGAGCACTGAGCACCCAGCACCCTGAGCACTGAGCACCCAGCACCCCGAGTACTGAGCACCCAGCACCCTGAGTACTGAGCACCCAGCACCCTGAGTACTGAGCACCCAGCACTTTGAGCACTGAGCACCCAGCACCCTGAGCACTGAGCACCCAGCACCCTGAGTACTGAGCATCAAGCACGCTGAACACTGAGCACCTAGCACCCTGAGCACTGAGCACCCAGCACCCTGAGCAATGAGCACTCAGCACCCTGAGTACTGAGCACCGAGCACCCCGAGCACTGAGCACCGGGTACCCCGAGCACTGAGCACCCAGCATACTGAGTACTGAGCACCCAGCACCCTGAGTACTGAGCACCCAGCACGCTGAGTACTGAGCACCCAGCACCCTGAGCACTGAGCACCCAACACCCTGAGTACTGAGCACTGAGCACCCAGCACCCCAAGCACTGAGCACCCAGCACCCTGAGTACTGAGTACTGAGCACCCTGAGTACTGAGCACCCAGCACCCTGAGTACTGAGCACCGAGCTCCCCGAGAACTGAGCACCCAGCACCCTGAGCACTGAGCACCCAGCACCCTGAGCACTGAGCACTCAGCACCCTGAGTACTGAGCACCGAGCACCCCGAGCACTGAGCACCGGGTACCCCGAGCATTGAGCACCCAGCACCCTGAGTACTGAGCACCCAGCACCCTGAGTACTGAGCACTGAGCACTGAGCACCCTGAGCACTGAGCACCCAGCACCCTGAGCAATGAGCATCCAGCATCCTGAGCACTGAGTACTGAGCACCCAGCACCCTGAGCACTGAGCACCCAGCACCCTGAGTACTGAGAACCCAGCACCCCAAACACTGAGCACCGAGCACCCTGAGAACTGAGCACCGAGCACCCTGAGTACTGAGCACTCAGCACCATGAGTACTGAGCCCCGTGCACCCAGAGTACTGAGCAACCTGAGTACTGAGCACCCAGCACCCCGAGAATGAGCACCCAGCACCAAGAGTACTGAGCACCGAGCACCCTGAGCACTGAGCACCCAGCACCCTGAGTACTGAGCACCAAGCACCCTGAGTACTGAGCACCCAGCACCCTGAGTACTGAGCACCCAGCACCCTGAGTTCTGAGCACCCAGCACCCTGAGCACTGAGCACACTGAGTACTGAGCAACCAGCACCCTGAGCACTGAGCACCCAGCACCCCGAGCACTGAGCACCCAGCGCCCCGAGCACTGAGCATTGAGCACCCTGAGCACTGAGGACCCAGCACCCCGAGCACTGAGCACCCAGCACCCTGAGTACTGAGCACCCAGCACCCAGAGCACTGAGGACCCAGCACCCCGAGCAATGAGCACCCAGCACGGTGAGTACTGAGCACTGAGCACCCAGCACCCTGAGTACTGAGCACCCAGCACCCTGAGTACTGAGCACCCAGCACCCCGAGCACTGAGCACTGAGCAACCTGAGTACTGAGCACTGAGCACCCTTAGTACAGAGCACCGAGCACCCTGACTGAGCACTGAGCACCCTGAGGACTGAGCACCCAGCACCCTGAGCAATGAGCATCCAGCATCCTGAGCACTGAGCACTGAGCACACAGCACCCTGAGTACTGAGCACCCTGAGTACTGAGCACCCAGCACCCCTAGCCCTGAGCACCCAGCACCCTGAGAACTAAACACCCAGCAAATGAGCACTGAGCACCCAGCACCCTGAGTACTGAGCACCGAGCACCCTGAGTACTGAGCACCCAGCACCCTGAGTACTGAGCACCGAGCACCCCGAGTACTGAGCACCCAGCACCCTGAGAACTGAGCACCCAGCACCCCGAGCACTGAGCACCCAGCACCCTGACTACTGAGCACCAAGCACCCCGAGCACTGAGCACCCAGCACCCTGAGCACTGAGCACCCAGCACCCTGAGTACTGAGCATCCAGCACCCTGAGTACTGAGCACACAGCACCCTGAGCACTGAGCACCCAGCAGCCTGAGTACTGAGCACCCAGCACCCTGAGTACTGAGCACCCAGCACCCTGAGTACTGAGCACCCAGCACCCTGAGGACTGAGCACCAAGCACCCTGAGTACTGAGCACCGAGCACCCCGAGTACTGAGCACCCAGCACCCCGAGCACTGAGCACCCAGCACCCTGAGCACTGAGCACCCAGCACCCTGAGTCCTGAGTACTGAGCACCCTGAGTACTGAGCACCCAGCATCCTGAGCACTGAGCACCCAGCACCCTGAGTACTGAGCACCGAGCACCCCAGGCACTGAGCACCCAGCACCCTGAGTACTGAGCACCCAGCACCAAAAGTACTGAGCACCGAGCATCCTGAACACTGAGCACCGAGAACCCCGAGCACTGAGAACCCAGCACCCTGAGTACTGAGCACCCAGCACCAAGAGTACTGAGCAGCGAGCACCCCGAGCACTGAGCACCCAGCAAATTGAGTAATGAGCACCCAGCACCCCGAGCACTGAGAACCCTGAATACTGAGCACCCAGCACCCTGAGTACTGAGCACCCAGCACCAAAAGTACTGAGCACCGAGCATCCTGAGCACTGAGCACCCAGCACCCAGAGAATGAGCACCCAGCACCCTGAGTACTGAGCACCGAGCTCCCCGAGCACTGAGCACCCTGAGTACTGAGCACCCAGCACCCTGAGTACTGAGTACCCAGCACCCTGAGCACTGAGCACCCAGCACCCTGAGTACTGAGCACCCAGCACCCGAGCACTGAGCACCCAGCACCCTGAGTACTGAGCACTCAGCACCCTTAGTACTGAGCAACCTGAGCACTGAGCACCCAGCACCCTGAGTACTGAGCACCCTGAGGACTGAGCACCGATCACCCTGAGCACTGAGTACCCAGCACCCTGAGTACTGAGCACCCAGCACCCTGAGCACTGAGCACACAGCACCCTGCGTACTGAGCAGCGAGCACCCTGAGTACTGAGCACCCAGCACCCTGAGTACTGAGCACCCAGCACCCTGAGTACTGAGCACCGAGCACACTGAGTACTGAGTACCCAGCACCCTGAGTACTGAGCACCCAGCACCCCGAGCACTGAGCACCCAGCACCCTGAGTACTGAACTCCCAGCACCCCGATGCCTGAGCACGCAGCACCCTGAGTACTGACCACCCTGAGTACTGAGCACCGATCACCCTGAGCACTGAGCACCCAGCACCCTGAGTACTGAGCACCCAACGTACTGAGCACCGAGCACACCGAGCACTGAGCACCCAGCACCCTGAGTACTGAGCACCGAGCACCCTGAGCACTGAGCACCCAGCACCCTGAGTACTGAGCACCGAGCACCCCGAGCACTGAGCACCCAGCGCCCAGAGCACTGAGCACCCAGCACACCGAGCACTGAGCACCCAGCACCCGTAGCACTGAGCACCCACCACCCCGAGCAATGAGCACCCAGCACGCCGAGAATGAGCACCCAGCACCCTGAGTACTGAGAACCGAGCAACCTGAGTACTGAGCACCCAGCACCCTGAGTACTGAGCCCCCAGCACCCTGAGTACTGAGCACCCAGCACCCCGAGCACTGAGCACCCAGCACCCTGAGTACTGAGCACCCAGCAACCTGAGTACTGAGCACCCAGCACCCTGAGCAATGAGCACCCTGAGTACTGAGCACCCAGCACCCTGAGTACTGAGCACCGAGCACCCCGAGCACTGAGCACCCAGCACCGCGAGCACTGAGCACATAGCACCCCGAGCACTGAGCACCCAGCACCCTGAGTACTGAGCACCCAGCACCCTGAGTACTGAGCACCTCGAGCACTGAGCACCCAGCACCCTGAGTACTGAGCACGGAGCACCCCGAGCACTGAGCACCCAGCACCGTGAGCACTGAGCACATAGCACCCCGAGCACTGAGCACCCAGCACCCTGAGTACTGAGCACCCAGCACCCTGAGTACTGAGCACCCAGCACCCTGAGCACTGAGTACCCAGCACCCTGAGCACTGAGCACCCAGCACCCTGAGCACTGAGCACACAGCACCCTGAGCACTGAGCACCCAGCACCCTGAGTACTGAGCACTGAGCACCCAACACCCTGAGCACTGAGCACCCAGCACCCTGAGTACTGAGCTCCGAGCACCCCGAGCACTGAGCACCCAGCAGCCCGAGCACTGAGTACTGAGCACCCAGCACCCCGAGCCCTGAGCACCCAGGACCCTGAGCACTGAGCACCGAGCACCCCGAGCACTGAGCACCCAGCACCCTGAGCACTCAGCACCCACCACCCCGATCACTGAGCACCCAGCACCCAGAGCACTGAGCACCCAGCACCCTGAGAACTGAGCACCCAGCACCCAGAGAACTGAGCACCCAGCACACTGAGCACTGAGCACCCAGCACCCTGAGTACTGAGCACCCAGCACCCTGAATACTGAGCACCCAGACCCCGAGCACTGAGCACCCAGCACCCCTAGCACTGTGCACCCAGCACCCTGAGTACTGAGCACCCAGCACCCTGAGCACTGAGCACCCTGCAGCCCGAGCACTGAGCACCCAGCAAACTGAGCACTGAGTACTGAGCTCCCAGCACCCTGAGCACTGAGCACCCAGAACCCTGAGCACTGAGCACCCAGCACCCTGAGTACTGAGCACCCAGCACCCCAAGCACTGAGCACCCAGCACCCTGAGTACTGAGCATCAAGCACGCTGAGCACTGAGCACCCAGCACCCCGAGCCCTGAGCATTGAGCACCCTGAGCACTGAGGACCCAGCACCCCGAGCACTGAGCACCCAGCACACTGAGTACTGAGCACCCAGCACCCTGAGCACTGAGGACCCAGCACCCCGAGCACTGAGCACCCAGCACGCTGAGTACTGAGCACTGAGCACCCAGCACCCTGAGTACTGAGCACCCAGCACCCTGAGTACTGAGCACCCAGCACCCCGAGCACTGAGCACTGAGCAACCTTAGTACTGAGCACTGAGCACCCTTAGTACAGAGCACCGAGCACCCTGACTGAGCACTGAGCACCCTGAGGACTGAGCACCCAGCACCCTGAGCAATGAGCATCCAGCATCCTGAGCACTGAGCACTGAGCACACAGCACCCTGAGTACTGAGCACCCTGAGTACTGAGCACCCAGCACCCCTAGCCCTGAGCACCCAGCACCCTGAGAACTTAGCACCCAGCAAATGAGCACTGAGCATCCAGCACCCTGAGTACTGAGCACCGAGCACCCTGAGTACTGAGCACCCAGCACCCTGAGTACTGAGCACCGAGCACCCCGAGTACTGAGCACCCAGCACCCTGAGAACTGAGCACCCAGCACCCCGAGCACTGAGCACCCAGCACCCTGACTACTGAGCACCGAGCACCCCGAGCACTGAGCACCCAGCACCCTGAGCACTGAGCACCCAGCACCCTGAGTACTGAGCATCCAGCACCCTGAGTACTGAGCACACAGCACCCTGAGCACTGAGCACCCAGCAGCCTGAGTACTGAGCACCCAGCACCCTGAGTACTGAGCACCCAGCACCCTGAGTACTGAGCACCCAGCACCCTGAGTACTGAGCACCAAGCACCCTGAGTACTGAGCACCGAGCACCCCGAGTACTGAGCACCCAGCACCCCGAGCACTGAGCACCCAGCACCCTGAGCACTGAGCACCCAGCACCCTGAGTCCTGAGTACTGAGCACCCTGAGTACTGAGCACCCAGCATCCTGAGCACTGAGCACCCAGCACCCTGAGTACTGAGCACCGAGCACCCCAGGCACTGAGCACCCAGCACCCTGAGTACTGAGCACCCAGCACCAAAAGTACTGAGCACCGAGCATCCTGAGCACTGAGCACCGAGAACCCCGAGCACTGAGAACCCAGCACCCTGAGTACTGAGCACCCAGCACCAAGAGTACTGAGCAGCGAGCACCCCGAGCACTGAGCACCCAGCACCCCGAGAATGAGCACCCAGCACCCTGAGTACTGAGCACCCAGCACCCTGAGTACTGAGCACCCAGCACCCCGAGCACTGAGAACCCTGAATACTGAGCACCCAGCACCCTGAGTACTGTGCACTAAGCACCCAGAGCGCTGAGCACCCAGGACCCCGAGCACTGACTACTGAGCACCCAGTACCCTGAGTACTGAGCACCGAGCTCCCCGAGCACTGAGCACCCTGAGTACTGAGCACCCAGCACCCTGAGTACTGAGTACCCAGCACCCTGAGCACTGAGCACCCAGCACCCTGAGTACTGAGCACCCAGCACCCGAGCACTGAGCACCCAGCACCCTGAGTACTGAGCACTCAGCACCCTTAGTACTGAGAAACCTGAGCACTGAGCACCCAGCACCCTGAGTACTGAGCACCCTGAGGACTGAGCACCGATCACCCTGAGCACTGAGTACCCAGCACCCTGAGTACTGAGCACCCAGCACCCTGAGCACTGAGCACACAGCACCCTGCGTACTGAGCAGCGAGCACCCTGAGTACTGAGCACCCAGCACCCTGAGTACTGAGCACCCAGCACCCTGAGTACTGAGCACCGAGCACCCTGAGTACTGAGTACCCAGCACCCTGAGCACTGAGCACCCAGCACCCCGAGCACTGAGCACCCAGCACCCTGAGTACTGAACTCCCAGCACCCCGATCCCTGAGCACGCAGCACCCTGAGTACTGAGCACCCTGAGTACTGAGCACCGATCACCCTGAGCACTGAGCACCCAGCACCCTGAGTACTGAGCACCCAACGTACTGAGCACCGAGCACACCGAGCACTGAGCACCCAGCACCCTGAGTACTGAGCACCGAGCACCCTGAGCACTGAGCACCCAGCACCCTGAGTACTGAGCACCGAGCACCCCGAGCACTGAGCACCCAGCGCCCAGAGCACTGAGCACCCAGCACACCGAGCACTGAGCACCCAGCACCCGTAGCACTGAGCACCCAGCACCCCGAGCAATGAGCACCCAGCACGCCGAGAATGAGCACCCAGCACCCTGAGTACTGAGAACCGAGCAACCTGAGTACTGAGCACCCAGCACCCTGAGTACTGAGCCCCCAGCACCCTGAGTACTGAGCACCCAGCACCCCGAGCACTGAGCACCCAGCACCCTGAGTACTGAGCACCCAGCAACCTGAGTACTGAGCACCCAGCACCCTGAGAAATGAGCACCCTGAGTACTGAGCACCCAGCACCCTGAGTACTGAGCACCGAGCACCCCGAGCACTGAGCACCCAGCACCGCGAGCACTGAGCACATAGCACCCCGAGCACTGAGCACCCAGCACCCTGAGTACTGAGCACCCAGCACCCTGAGTACTGAGCACCTCGAGCACTGAGCACCCAGCACCCTGAGTACTGAGCACGGAGCACCCCGAGCACTGAGCACCCAGCACCGTGAGCACTGAGCACATAGCACCCCGAGCACTGAGCACCCAGCACCCTGAGTACTGAGCACCCAGCACCCTGAGTACTGAGCACCCAGCACCCTGAGCACTGAGTACCCAGCACCCTGAGCACTGAGCACCCAGCACCCTGAGCACTGAGCACACAGCACCCTGAGCACTGAGCACCCAGCACCCTGAGTACTGAGCACTGAGCACCCAGCACCCCGAGCACTGAGCACCCAGCACCCTGAGTACTGAGCTCCGAGCACCCCGAGCACTGAGCATCCGGAGCACTGAGCACCCAACACCCTGAGCACTGAGCACCCAGCACACTGAGTACTGAGCTCCGAGCACCCCGAGCACTGAGCACCCAGCAGCCCGAGCACTGAGTACTGAGCACCCAGCACCCTGAGTACTGAGCACCGAGCTCCCCGAGCACTGAGCACCCAGCACCCTGAGCACTGAGCACCCAGCACCCTGAGCACTGAGCACCCAGCACCCTGAGTACTGAGAACCGAGCACCCTGAGTACTGAGCCCCCAGCACCCCGAGCACTGAGCACAAAGCACCCCGAGCACTGAGCACCCAGCACCCCGAGAATGAGCACCCAGCACCCTGAGTACTGAGCACCCAGCACCCTGAGCACCGAGTACCCAGGACCCCGAGCACTGAGTACTGAGCACCCAGCACCCTGAGTACTGAGAACCGAGCTCCCCGAGCACTGAGCACCCAGCACCCTGAGCACTGAGCACCCAGCACCCTGAGCACTGAGCACCCAGCACCCTGAGTACTGAGCACCCACCACGCTGAGTACTGAGCACCCAGCACCCTGAGCACTGAGCACCCAACACCCTGAGTACTGAGCACTGAGCACCCAGCACCCCGAGCCCTGAGCACCCAGGACCCTGAGCACTGAGCACCGAGCACACCGAGCACTGAGCACCCAGCACCCTGAGCACTCAGCACCCACCACCCCGATCACTGAGCACCCAGCACCCAGAGAACTGAGCACCCAGCACACTGAGCACTGAGCACCCAGCACCCTGAGTACTGAGCACGCAGCACCCTGAATACTGAGCACCCAGACCCCGAGCACTGAGCACCCAGCACCCCTAGCACTGTGCACCCAGCACCCTGAGTACTGAGCACAAAGCACCCTGAGCACTGAGCAACCTGCAGCCCGAGCACTGAGCACCCAGCAAACTGAGCACTGAGTACTGAGCTCCCAGCACCCTGAGCACTGAGCACCCAGAACCCTGAGCACTGAGCACCCAGCACCCTGTTTACTGAGCACCCAGCACCCCAAGCACTGAGCACCCAGCACCCTGAGTACTGAGCATCAAGCACGCTGAGCACTGAGCACCCAGCACCCTGAGCACTGAGCACCCAGCACCCCGAGTACTGAGCACCCAGCACCCTGAGTACTGAGCACCCAGCACCCTGAGTACTGAGCACCCAGCACTTTGAGCACTGAGCACCCAGCACCCTGAGCACTGAGCACCCAGCACCCTGAGTACTGAGCATCAAGCACGCTGAGCACTGAGCACCTAGCACCCTGAGCACTGAGCACCCAGCACCCTGAGCAATGAGCACTCAGCACCCTGAGTACTGAGCACCGAGCACCCCGAGCACTGTGCACCGGGTACCCCGAGCACTGAGCACCCAGCATACTGAGTACTGAGCACCCAGCACCCTGAGTACTGAGCACCCAGCACGCTGAGTACTGAGCACCCAGCACCCTGAGCACTGAGCACCCAACACCCTGAGTACTGAGCACTGAGCACCCAGCACCCCAAGCACTGAGCACCCAGCACCCTGAGTACTGAGTACTGAGCACCCTGAGTACTGAGCACCCAGCACCCTGAGTACTGAGCACCGAGCTCCCCGAGAACTGAGCACCCAGCACCCTGAGCACTGAGCACCCAGCACCCTGAGCACTGAGCACTCAGCACCCTGAGTACTGAGCACCGAGCACCCCGAGCACTGAGCACCGGGTACCCCGAGCATTGAGCACCCAGCACCCTGAGTACTGAGCACCCAGCACCCTGAGTACTGAGCACTGAGCACTGAGCACCCTGAGCACTGAGCACCCAGCACCCTGAGCAATGAGCATCCAGCATCCTGAGCACTGAGTACTGAGCACCCAGCACCCTGAGCACTGAGCACCCAGCACCCTGAGTACTGAGAACCCAGCACCCCAAACACTGAGCACCGAGCACCCTGAGAACTGAGCACCGAGCACCCTGAGTACTGAGCACTCAGCACCATGAGTACTGAGCCCCGTGCACCCAGAGTACTGAGCAACCTGAGTACTGAGCACCCAGCACCCCGAGAATGAGCACCCAGCACCATGAGTACTGAGCACCGAGCACCCTGAGCACTGAGCACCCAGCACCCTGAGTACTGAGCACCAAGCACCCTGAGTACTGAGCACCCAGCACCCTGAGTACTGAGCACCCAGCACCCTGAGTTCTGAGCACCCAGCACCCTGAGCACTGAGCACACTGAGTACTGAGCAACCAGCACCCTGAGCACTGAGCACCCAGCACCCCGAGCACTGAGCACCCAGCACCCCGAGCACTGAGCATTGAGCACCCTGAGCACTGAGGACCCAGCACCCCGAGCACTGAGCACCCAGCACCCTGAGTACTGAGCACCCAGCACCCTGAGCACTGAGGACCCAGCACCCCGAGCACTGAGCACCCAGCACGCTGAGTACTGAGCACTGAGCACCCAGCACCCTGAGTACTGAGCACCCAGCACCCTGAGTACTGAGCAGAAAGCACCCCGAGCACTGAGCACTGAGCAACCTGAGTACTGAGCACTGAGCACCCAGCACCCTGAGTACTGAGCACCCAGCACCCTGAGCACTGAGCACCCAGCACCCTGAGTACTGAGCACCCAACGTACAGAGCACCGAGCACCCTGAGCACTGAGCACCCAGCACCCTGAGTACTGAGCACCCAGCACCCTGAGTACTGAGCACCCCGAGTACTGAGCACCCAGCACCCCGAGCACTGAGCACCCAGCACCCAGAGTACTGAGAACAGATCACCCTGAGCACTGAGCACCCAGCACCCCGAGTACTGAGCACCCAGCACCCCGAGTACTGAGCACCGACCACCCCGACCACTGAGCACCCAGCACCCTGAGTACTGAGCACCCAGCACCCTGAGTACTGAGCACCCCGAGTACTGAGCACCCAGCACCCCGAGCACTGAGCACCCAGCACCCTGAGTACTGAGAACAGATCACCCTGAGTACTGAGCACCCAGCACCCTGAGTACTGAACACCCAGCACCCTGAGCACTGAGCACTGAGCACCCAGCACCCTGAGCACTGAGCACTGACCACCCAGCACCCCGAGCACTGAGCACCCAGCACCCCGAGCACTGAGTACTGAGCACCCAGCACCCTGAGTACTGAGCACCGAGCTCCCCGAGCACTGAGCACCCAGCACCCTGAGCACTGAGCACCCAGCACCCTGAGCACTGAGCACCCAGCACCCTGAGTACTGAGAACTGAGCACCCTGAGTACTGAGCCCCCAGCACCCCGAGCACTGAGCACAAAGCACCCCGAGCACTGAGCACCCAGCACCCCGAGAATGAGCACCCAGCACCCTGAGTACTGAGCATCCAGCACCCTGAGTACTGAGCACACAGCACCCTGAGCACTGAGCACCCAGCAGCCTGAGTACTGAGCACCCAGCACCCTGAGTACTGAGCACCCAGCACCCTGAGTACTGAGCACCCAGCACCCTGAGTACTGAGCACCAAGCACCCTGAGTACTGAGCACCGAGCACCCCGAGTACTGAGCACCCAGCACCCCGAGCACTGAGCACCCAGCACCCTGAGCACTGAGCACCCAGCACCCTGAGTACTGAGAACTGAGCACCCTGAGTACTGAGCCCCCAGCACCCCGAGCACTGAGCACAAAGCACCCCGAGCACTGAGCACCCAGCACCCCGAGAATGAGCACCCAGCACCCTGAGTACTGAGCACCCAGCACCCTGAGCACCGAGCACCCAGGACCCCGAGCACTGAGTACTGAGCACCCAGCACCCTGAGTACTGAGCACCGAGCTCTCCGAGCACTGAGCACCCAGCACCCTGAGCACTGAGCACCCAGCACCCTGAGCACTGAGCACCCAGCACCCTGAGTACTGAGCACCCACCACGCTGAGTACTGAGCACCCAGCACCCTGAGCACTGAGCACCCAACACCCTGAGTACTGAGCACTGAGCACCCAGCACCCCAAGCCCTGAGCACCCAGGACCCTGAGCACTGAGCACCGAGCACCCCGAGCACTGAGCACCCAGCACCCTGAGCACTCAGCACCCATCACCCCGATCACTGAGCACCCAGCACCCAGAGCACTGAGCACCCAGCACCCTGAGAACTGAGCACCCAGCACCCAGAGAACTGAGCACCCAGCACACTGAGCACTGAGCACCCAGCAACCTGAGTACTGAGCACCCAGCACCCTGAGTACTGAGCACCCAGACCCCGAGCACTGAGCACCCAGCACCCATAGCACTGTGCACCCAGCACCCTGAGTACTGAGCACCCAGCACCCTGAGCACTGAGCACCCTGCAGCCCGAGCACTGAGCACCCAGCAAACTGAGCACTGAGTACTGAGCTCCCAGCACCCTGAGCACTGAGCACCCAGAACCCTGAGCACTGAGCACCCAGCACCCTGAGTACTGAGCACCTAGCACCCCAAGCACTGAGCACCCAGCACCCTGAGTACTGAGCATCAAGCACGCTGAGCACTGAGCACCCAGCATCCTGAGCACTGAGCACCCAGCACCCCGAGTACTGAGCACCCAGCACCCTGAGTACTGAGCACCCAGCACCCTGAGTACTGAGCACCCAGCACTTTGAGCACTGAGCACCCAGCACCCTGAGCACTGAGCACCCAGCACCCTGAGTACTGAGCATCAAGCACGCTGAGCACTGAGCACCTAGCACCCTGAGCACTGAGCACCCAGCACCCTGAGTACTGAGCACCCAGCACGCTGAGTACTGAGCACCCAGCACCCTGAGCACTGAGCACCCAACACCCTGAGTACTGAGCACTGAGCACCCAGCACCCCAAGCACTGAGCACCCAGCACCCTGAGTACTGAGTACTGAGCACCTTGAGTACTGAGCACCCAGCACGCTGAGTACTGAGCACCGAGCTCCCCGAGCACTGAGCACCCAGCACCCTGAGCACTGAGCACCCAGCACCCTGAGCACTGAGCACTCAGCACCCTGAGTACTGAGCACCGAGCACCCCGAGCACTGAGCACCGGGTACCCCGAGCATTGAGCACCCAGCACACTGAGTACTGAGCACCCAGCACCCTGAGTACTGAGCACTGAGCACTGAGCACCCTGAGCACTGAGCACCCAGCACCCTGAGCAATGAGCATCCAGCATCCTGAGCACTGAGTACTGAGCACCCAGCACCCTGAGCACTGAGCACCCAGCACCCTGAGTAATGAGCACCCAGCACCCCAAACACTGAGCACCGAGCACCCTGAGAACTGAGCACCGAGCACCCTGAGTACTGAGCACTCAGCACCATGAGTACTGAGCCCCGTGCACTCAGAGTACTGAGCAACCTGAGTACTGAGCACCCAGCACCCCGAGAATGAGCACCCAGCACCATGAGTACTGAGCACCGAGCACCCTGAGCACTGAGCACCCAGCACCCTGAGTACTGAGCACCAAGCACCCTGAGTACTGAGCACCCAGCACCCTGAGTACTGAGCACCCAGCACCCTGAGTTCTGAGCACCCAGCACCCTGAGCACTGAGCACACTGAGTACTGAGCAACCAGCACCCTGAGCACTGAGCACCCAGCACCCCGAGCACTGAGCACCCAGCACCCCGAGCACTGAGCATTGAGCACCCTGAGCACTGAGGACCCAGCACCCCGAGCACTGAGCACCCAGCACATTGAGTAATGAGCACCCAGCACCCCGAGTACTGAGGACCCAGCACCAAAAGTACTGAGCACCGAGCATCCTGAGCACTGAGCACACAGCACCCCGAGAATGAGCACCCAGCACCCTGAGTACTGAGCACCCAGCACCCTGAGTACTGAGCACCCAGCACCCCGAGCACTGAGAACCCTGAATACTGAGCACCCAGCACCCTGAGTACTGTGCACTAAGCACCCAGAGCGCTGAGCACCCAGGACCCCGAGCACTGACTACTGAGCACCCAGCACCCTGAGTACTGAGCACCGAGCTCCCCGAGCACTGAGCACCCTGAGTACTGAGCACCCAGCACCCTGAGTACTGAGTACCCAGCACCCTGAGCACTGAGCACCCAGCACCCTGAGTACTGAGCACCCAGCACCCGAGCACTGAGCACCCAGCACCCTGAGTACTGAGCACTCTGCACCCTTAGTACTGAGCAACCTGAGCACTGAGCACCCAGCACCCTGAGTACTGAGCACCCTGAGGACTGAGCACCGATCACCCTGAGCACTGAGTACCCAGCACCCTGAGTACTGAGCACCCAGCACCCTGACCACTGAGCACACAGCACCCTGAGTACTGAGCAGCGAGCACCCTGAGTACTGAGCACCCAGCACCCTGAGTACTGAGCACCCAGCACCCTGAGTACTGAGCACCGAGCACCCCGAGTACAGAGCACCCAGCACCCTGAGCACTCAGCACCCAGCACCCCGAGCACTGAGCACCCAGCACCCTGAGTACTGAACTCCCAGCACCCCGATCCCTGAGCACCCAGCACCCTGGTTACTGAGCACCCTGAGTACTGAGCACCCAACGTACTGAGCACCGAGCACACCGGGCACTGAGCACCCAGCACCCTGAGTACTGAGCACCGAGCACCCTGAGCACTGAGCACCCAGCACCCTGAGTACTGAGCACCGAGCACCCCGAGCACTGAGAACCCAGCGCCCAGAGCACTGAGCACCCAGCACACCGAGAACTGAGCACCCAGCACCCGTAGCACTGAGCACCCAGCACCCCGAGCACTGAGCATTGAGCACCCTGAGCACTGAGGACCCAGCACCCCGAGCACTGAGCACCCAGCACCCTGAGTACTGAGCACCCAGCACCCTGAGCACTGAGGACCCAGCACCCCGAGCACTGAGCACCCAGCACGCTGAGTACTGAGCACTGAGCACCCAGCACCCTGAGTACTGAGCACCCAGCACCCTGAGTACTGAGCACCCAGCACCCCGAGCACTGAGCACTGAGCAACCTGAGTACTGAGCACTGAGCACCCTTAGTACAGAGCACCGAGCACCCTGACTGAGCACTGAGCACCCTGAGGACTGAGCACCCAGCACCCTGAGTACTGAGCACCCAGCATCCTGAGTACTGAGCACCGATCACCCTGAGCACTGAGCATCCAGCACCCCGAGCACTGAGCACACAGCACCCTGAGTACTGAGCACCCTGAGTACTGAGCACCCAGCACCCCTAGCCCTGAGCACCCAGCACCCTGAGAACTTAGCACCCAGCAAATGAGCACTGAGCACCCAGCACCCTGAGTACTGAGCACCGAGCACCCTGAGTACTGAGCACCCAGCACCCTGAGTACTGAGCACCGAGCACCCCGAGTACTGAGCACCCAGCACCCTGAGAACTGAGCACCCAGCACCCCGAGCACTGAGCACCCAGCACCCTGACTACTGAGCACCGAGCACCCCGAGCACTGAGCACCCAGCACCCTGAGCACTGAGCACCCAGCACCCTGAGTACTGAGCATCCAGCACCCTGAGTACTGAGCACACAGCACCCTGAGCACTGAGCACCCAGCAGCCTGAGTACTGAGCACCCAGCACCCTGAGTACTGAGCACCCAGCACCCTGAGTACTGAGCACCCAGCACCCTGAGTACTGAGCACCAAGCACCCTGAGTACTGAGCACCGAGCACCCCGAGTACTGAGCACCCAGCACCCGGAGCACTGAGCACCCAGCACCCTGAGCACTGAGCACCCAGCACCCTGAGTCCTGAGTACTGAGCACCCTGAGTACTGAGCACCCAGCATCCTGAGCACTGAGCACCCAGCACCCTGAGTACTGAGCACCGAGCACCCCAGGCACTGAGCACCCAGCACCCTGAGTACTGAGCACCCAGCACCAAAAGTACTGAGCACCGAGCATCCTGAGCACTGAGCACCGAGAACCCCGAGCACTGAGCACCCAGCACCCTGAGTACTGAGCACCCAGCACCAAGAGTACTGAGCAGCGAGCACCCCGAGCACTGAGCACCCAGCACATTGAGTAATGAGCACCCAGCACCCCGAGTACTGAGCACCCAGCACCAAAAGTACTGAGCACCGAGCATCCTGAGCACTGAGCACCCAGCACCCCGAGAATGAGCACCCAGCACCCTGAGTACTGAGCACCCAGCACCCTGAGTACTGAGCACCCAGCACCCCGAGCACTGAGAACCCTGAATACTGAGCACCCAGCACCCTGAGTACTGTGCACTAAGCACCCAGAGCGCTGAGCACCCAGGACCCCGAGCACTGACTACTGAGCACCCAGCACCCTGAGTACTGAGCACCGAGCTCCCCGAGCACTGAGCACCCTGAGTACTGAGCACCCAGCACCCTGAGTACTGAGTACCCAGCACCCTGAGCACTGAGCACCCAGCACCCTGAGTACTGAGCACCCAGCACCCGAGCACTGAGCACCCAGCACCCTGAGTACTGAGCACTCAGCACCCTTAGTACTGAGCAACCTGAGCACTGAGCACCCAGCACCCTGAGTACTGAGCACCCTGAGGACTGAGCACCGATCACCCTGAGCACTGAGTACCCAGCACCCTGAGTACTGAGCACCCAGCACCCTGAGCACTGAGCACACAGCACCCTGAGTACTGAGCAGCGAGCACCCTGAGTACTGAGCACCCAGCACCCTGAGTACTGAGCACCCAGCACCCTGAGTACTGAGCACCGAGCACCCCGAGTACAGAGCACCCAGCACCCTGAGCACTCAGCACCCAGCACCCCGAGCACTGAGCACCCAGCACCCTGAGTACTGAACTCCCAGCACCCCGATCCCTGAGCACCCAGCACCCTGAGTACTGAGCACCCTGAGTACTGAGCACCGATCACCCTGAGCACTGAGCACCCAGCACCCTGAGTACTGAGCACCCAACGTACTGAGCACCGAGCACACCGAGCACTGAGCACCCAGCACCCTGAGTACTGAGCACCGAGCACCCTGAGCACTGAGCACCCAGCACCCTGAGTACTGAGCACCGAGCACCCCGAGCACTGAGCACCCAGCGCCCAGAGCACTGAGCACCCAGCACACCGAGCACTGAGCACCCAGCACCCGTAGCACTGAGCACCCAGCACCCCGAGCAATGAGCACCCAGCACCCTGAGTACTGAGCACCGAGCACCACGAGTCCTGTGCACCCAGAATCCTGAGCACCGAACACCCAGCACCCCGAGCACTGACCACCCAGCACCCTGAGCACTGAGCACCCAGCACCCTGAGTACTGAGCACTGAACACCCCGAGTACTGAGCACCCAGCCCCCCGAGCAGTGAGCACCGAGCACTGCGAGAACTGAGCACCCAGCACCCCGAGCACTGAGCACCCAGAACACTGAGCACTGAGCACCCAGCACCCCGAGCACTGAGCACCCAGCACCCGGAGCACTGAGCACCCAGCACCCCGAGCACTGAGCACCCAGCACCCTGAGCACTGAGCACCCAGCACCCTGAGTACTCAGCACCCAGCACCCTGAGCACTGAGCAACCAGCACCCTGAGTACTGAGCACCCTGCACCCCAAGCACTGAGCACTTTGAGTACTGAGCACCCAGCACCCCAAGCACTGAGCACACTGAGTACTGAGCAACCAGCACCCTGATTAATGAGCACCCAGCACCCCGAGCACTGAGCACCCAGCACCCTGAGTACTGAGCACCGAGCACCCTGAGTACTGAGCACCCAGCACCCTGAGTACTGAGCACCCAGCGTACTGAGCACCCAGCACCCTGATAATTGAGCACCCAGCACCCCGAGCACTGAACACCCAGCACCCTGAGTACTGAGCACCGAGCACCCTGAGTACTGAGCACCCAGCACCCTGAGCACTGAGCACCCAGCACCCTGAGTACTGAGCACCGAGCACCCCGAGTACTGAGCACCCAGCACCCCTAGCACTGAGCACCCAGCACCCCGAGCACTGAGCACCCAGCACACAGAGCACTCAACACCCAGCACCCCGAGCACTGAGCACCCAGCACACCAAGCACTGAGCACCCAGCACCCGGAGCACCGAGCACCATGAGTACTAAGCACCGAGCACCCTGAGCACTGAGCACCCAGCACCCTGAGCACTGAGCACCCAGCACCCTGAGTACTGAGCACCCAGCACCCCGAGCACTGAGCACCCAGCACACTGAGTACTTAGCACCCAGCACCCTGAGCACTGAGCACCGAGTACCCTGAGCACTGAGCACCCAGCACCCTGAGGACTGAGTACCCAGCACCCCGAGCACTGAGCACCCAGCACCCTGAGCACTGAGCACCCAGCACCCTGAGCACTGAGCACCCAGCACCCTGAGTACTGAGCACCCTGAGTACTGAGCACACAGCACCCTGTGCACTGAGCACCCAGCACCCCGAGCACTGAGCACCCAGCACCCTGAGTACTGAGCACCCTGAGTACTGAGCACTGAGCACCCTGAGTACTGAGCACTGAGCACCCTGAGTACTGAGCACCCAGCACCCTGAGTACTGAGCACCCAGCACCCTGAGCAATGAGCACCCTGAGTACTGAGCACCCAGCACCCGGAGTACTGAGCACCGAGCACCCTGAGTACTCAGCACCGAGCACCCTGAGTACTGAGCACCCAGTACCCTGAGCACTGAAGACACAGCACCCTGAGTACTGAGCACCCCGAGCACTGACCACCCAGCACCCTGAGCACTGAGGGCCCATCACCCTGAGTACTGAGCACCCAGCACCCTGAGCACTGAGCACCCAGCACCCTGAGTACTGAGCACCCAGCACCCTGAGCACTGAGCACCCAGGACCCTGAGTACTGAGCATCCAGCACCCCGAGCACTGAGCACCCAGCACCCTGAGTCCTGAAGACTGAGCACCCAGCACCCCGAGTACTGAGCACTGAGTACCCTGCAACCCGAGCACTGAGCACCCAGCACCCTGAGCACTGAGCACCCAGCACTCTGAGCACTGAGCACAATGCAAGCTGAGTACTGAGCACCCTGAGTACTGAGCACCGAGGACCCTGAGCACCCAGTACCCTGAGTACTGAGCACCGAGCACCCCGAGTACTGAGCACCCAGCACTCTGAGCACTGAGCACAATGCAAGCTGAGTACTGAGCACCCTGAGTACTGAGCACCGAGGACCCTGAGCACCCAGTACCCTGAGTACTGAGCACCGAGCACCCCGAGTACTGAGCACCCAGCAGCCTGAGCACTGAGCATCCAGCGCCCCGTGCACTGAGCACCCAGCACCTTGAGTACTGAGCACCGAGCACCCCGAGCACTGAGCACCCAGCACCCTGAGTACTGAGCACCCAGCACCCCGAGCACTGAGCACCCAGCACCCTGAGTACTGAGCACCCAGGACCCTGAGTACTGAGCACTGAGCAGCCTGAGCACGGAGCACCCAACACCCCTAGAACTGAGCACCCAGCACCCTGAATACTGAGCACACAGCACCCTGAGTACTGAGCACTCAGCACCCTGAGTACTGAGCACCGAGCACCCCGAGCACTGAGCACCCAGCACCCTGAGCACTGAGCACCCTGAGGACTGAGCACCCAGCACCCTGAGTACTGAGCACCCAGCACCCTGAGTACTGAGCACCCAGCATCCTGAGTACTGAGCACAGATAACCCTGAGCACTGAGCATCCAGCACCCCGAGCACTGAGCACCCAGCACCCCGAGTACTGAGCACCCTGAGTACTGAGCACCCAGCACCCCGAGCACTGAGCACCCAGCACCCTGAGTACTGAGCACCCTGAGTGCTGAGCACCCAGCACCCTGAGTACTGAGCACCCAGCACCCTGAGTACTTAGCACCCAGCACCTGAGCACTGAGCACCCAGCACCCTGAGTACTGAGCACCGAGCACCCTGAGTGCTGAGCACCCAGCACCCTGAGTACTGAGCACCCAGCACCCCGAGTACTGAGCACCGAGCACCCCGAGTACTGAGCACCCAGCACCCTGAGTACTGAGAACCGAGCACCCCGAGCACTGAGCACCCAGCACCCTGAGTACTGAGCACCCAGCACCAAAAGTACTGAGCACCAAGCATCCTGAGCACTGTGGACCGAGCACCCCGAGCACTGAGCACCCAGCACCCTGAGTACTGAGCACCCAGCACCAAGAGTACTGAGCAGCGAGCACCCCGAGCACTGAGCACCCAGCACCCTGAGTAATGAGCACCCAGCACCCTGAGTACTGAGCACCCAGCGTACTGAGCACCCAGCACCCTGATAATTGAGCACCCAGCACCCCGAGCACTGAACACCCAGCACCCTGAGTACTGAGCACCGAGCACCCTGAGTACTGAGCACCCAGCACCCTGAGTACTGAGCACCCAGCGTACTGAGCACCCAGCACCCTGATAATTGAGCACCCAGCACCCCGAGCACTGAACACCCAGCACCCTGAGTACTGAGCACCGAGCACCCTGAGTACTGAGCACCCAGCACCCTGAGCACTGAGCACCCAGCACCCTGAGTACTGAGCACCGAGCACCCCGAGTACTGAGCACCCAGCACCCCGAGCACTGAGCACCCAGCACCCCGAGCACTGAGCACCCAGCACACAGAGCACTCAACACCCAGCACCCCGAGCACTGAGCACCCAGCACACCAAGCACTGAGCACCCAGCACCCGGAGCACCGAGCACCATGAGTACTAAGCACCGAGCACCCTGAGCACTGAGCACCCAGCACCCTGAGCACTGAGCACCCAGCACCCTGAGTACTGAGCACCCAGCACCCCGAGCACTGAGCACCCAGCACACTGAGTACTGAGCACCCAGCACCCTGAGCACTGAGCACCGAGTACCCTGAGCACTGAGCACCCAGCACCCTGAGGACTGAGTACCCAGCACCCCGAGCACTGAGCACCCAGCACCCTGAGCACTGAGCACCCAGCACCCTGAGCACTGAGCACCCAGCACCCTGAGTACTGAGCACCCTGAGTACTGAGCACACAGCACATTGTGCACTGAGCACCCAGCACCCCGAGCACTGAGCACCCAGCACCCTGAGTACTGAGCACCCTGAGTACTGAGCACTGAGCACCCTGAGTACTGAGCACTGAGCACCCTGAGTACTGAGCACCCAGCACCCTGAGTACTGAGCACCCAGCACCCTGAGCAATGAGCACCCTGAGTACTGAGCACCCAGCACCCGGAGTACTGAGCACCGAGCACCCTGAGTACTCAGCACCGAGCACCCTGAGTACTGAGCACCCAGTACCCTGAGCACTGAAGACACAGCACCCTGAGTACTGAGCACCCCGAGCACTGACCACCCAGCACCCTGAGCACTGAGGGCCCATCACCCTGAGTACTGAGCACCCAGCACCCTGAGCACTGAGCACCCAGCACCCTGAGTACTGAGCACCCAGCACCCTGAGCACTGAGCACCCAGGACCCTGAGTACTGAGCATCCAGCACCCCGAGCACTGAGCACCCAGCACCCTGAGTCCTGAAGACTGAGCACCCAGCACCCCGAGTACTGAGCACTGAGTACCCAGCAACCCGAGCACTGAGCACCCAGCACCCTGAGCACTGAGCACCCTGAGTACTGAGCACCCAGAGCACTGAGCACTGAGCACACTGAGTACTGAGCACCGAGCACCCTGAGTACTGAGCACCCAGCACTCTGAGCACTGAGCACAATGCAAGCTGAGTACTGAGCACCCTGAGTACTGAGCACCGAGGACCCTGAGCACCCAGTACCCTGAGTACTGAGCACCGAGCACCCCGAGTACTGAGCACCCAGCAGCCTGAGCACTGAGCATCCAGCGCCCCGTGCACTGAGCACCCAGCACCTTGAGTACTGAGCACCGAGCACCCCGAGCACTGAGCACCCAGCACCCTGAGTACTGAGCACCCAGCACCCCGAGCACTGAGCACCCAGCACCCTGAGTACTGAGCACCCAGGACCCTGAGTACTGAGCACTGAGCAGCCTGAGCACGGAGCACCCAACACCCCTAGAACTGAGCACCCAGCACCCTGAATACTGAGCACCCAGCACCCTGAGTACTGAGCACTCAGCACCCTGAGTACTGAGCACCGAGCACCCCGAGCACTGAGCACCCAGCACCCTGAGCACTGAGCACCCTGAGGACTGAGCACCCAGCACCCTGAGTACTGAGCACCCAGCACCCTGAGTACTGAGCACCCAGCATCCTGAGTACTGAGCACAGATAACCCTGAGCACTGAGCATCCAGCACCCCGAGCACTGAGCACCCAGCACCCCGAGTACTGAGCACCCTGAGTACTGAGCACCCAGCACCCCGAGCACTGAGCACCCAGCACCCTGAGTACTGAGCACCCTGAGTGCTGAGCACCCAGCACCCTGAGTACTGAGCACCCAGCACCCTGAGTACTTAGCACCCAGCACCTGAGCACTGAGCACCCAGCACCCTGAGTACTGAGCACCGAGCACCCTGAGTGCTGAGCACCCAGCACCCTGAGTACTGAGCACCCAGCACCCCGAGTACTGAGCACCGAGCACCCCGAGTACTGAGCACCCAGCACCCTGAGTACTGAGAACCGAGCACCCCGAGCACTGAGCACCCAGCACCCTGAGTACTGAGCACCCAGCACCAAAAGTACTGAGCACCAAGCATCCTGAGCACTGTGGACCGAGCACCCCGAGCACTGAGCACCCAGCACCCTGAGTACTGAGCACCCAGCACCAAGAGTACTGAGCAGCGAGCACCCCGAGCACTGAGCACCCAGCACCCTGAGTAATGAGCACCCAGCACCCCGAGTACTGAGCACCCAGTACCCTGAGTACTGAGCACACAGCACCCTGAGTACTGAGCACCCAGCACCCTGAGCACTGAGCACAAAGCACGCTGAGTACTGAGCACCCTGAGTACTGAGCACCGAGGACCCTGAGCACTTAGCACCCAGCACCCTGAGCACTGAGCACCCAGCACCCGAGAATGAGCACCCAGCACCCTGAGTACTGAGAACCGAGCACCCTGAGTACATAGCACACAGCACGCTGAGCACTGAGCACCCAGCACCCCGAGTACTGAGCACCCAGCACCCCGAGCACTGAGCACCCAGCACCCCGAGAATGAGCACCCAGCACCCTGAGTACTGAGCACCCAGCACCCTGTGTACTGAGCACCCAGCACCCCGAGCACTGAGCACCCTGAATACTGAGCACCCAGCACCCTGAGTACTGTGCACTAAGCACCCAGAGCGCTGAGCACCCAGGACCCCGAGCACTGAGTACTGAGCACCCAGCACCCTGAGGACTGAGCACCGAGCTCCCCGAGCACTGAGCACCCTGATTACTGAGCACCCAGCACCCTGAGTACTGAGCACCCAGCACCCTGAGTACTGAGCACCGAGCACCCCGAGTACAGAGCACCCAGCACCCTGAGCACTCAGGACGCAGCACCCCGAGCACTGAGCACCCAGCACCCTGAGTACTGAGCACCCAGCACCCTGAGTACTGAGCACCCTGAGTACTGAGCACCGATCACCCTGAGCACTGAGCACCCAGCACCCTGAGTACTGAGCACCCAACGTACTGAGCACCGAGCACACCGAGCACTGAGCACCCAGCACCCTGAGTACTGAGCACCGAGCACCCTGAGCACTGAGCACCCAGCACCCTGAGTACTGAGAACCGAGCACCCCGAGCACTGAGCACCCAGCGCCCAGAGCACTGAGCACCCAGCACACTGAGCACTGAGCACCCAGCACCCGTAGCACTGAGCACCCAGCACCCCGAGCAATGAGCACCCAGCACCCTGAGTACTGAGCACACAGCACCCCGAGTTCTGAGCACCCAGAAACCTGAGCACCGAGCACCCAGCACCCCGAGCACTGAGCACCCAGCACCCTGAGCACTGAGCACCCAGCACCCTGAGTACTGAGCACTGAACACACCGAGTACTGAGCACCCAGCACCCCGAGCACTGAGCACCCAGCACCCCGAGCACTGAGCACCCAGCACCCTGAGTACTCAGCACCCAGCACCCTGAGCACTGAGCACCCAGCACCCTGAGTACTGAGCACCCTGAGTACTGAGCACACAGCACCCTGTGCACTGAGCACCCAGCACCCCGAGCACTGAGCTCCCAGCACCCTGAGCACTGAGCACCCTGAGCACTGAAGACACAGCACCCTGAGTACTGAGCACCCCGAGCACTGACCACCCAGCACCCTGAGCACTGAGGACCCAGCACCCTGAGTACTGAGCACCCAGCACCCTGAGCACTGAGCACCCAGCACCCTGAGTACTGAGCACCCAGCACCCTGAGCACTGAGCACCCAGGACCCTGAGTACTGAGCATCCAGCACCCTGAGCACTGAGCCCCCAGCACCCTGTGTACTGAGGACTGAGCACCCAGCACCCCGAGCACTGAGCACTGAGTACCCAGCACCCCGAGCACTGAGCACCCAGCACCCTGAGCACTGAGCACCCTGAGTACTGAGCACCCAGAGCACTGAGCACTGAGCACCCTGAGTACTGAGCACCGAGCACCCTGAGTACTGAGCACCCAGCACTCTGAGCACTGAGCACAAAGCAAGCTGAGTACTGAGCAGCCTGAGTACTGAGCACCGAGGACCCTGAGCACCCAGTACCCTGAGTACTTAGCACCGAGCACCCCGAGTACTGAGCACCCAGCACCCTGAGCACTGAGCACCCAGCACCCCGAGCACTGAGCACCGAGCACCGCGAGCACTGAGCACCCAGCACCCTGAGTACTGAGCACCCAGAACCCTGAGCACTGAGCAACCAGCACCCCGAGCACTGAGCACCCAGCACCCCGAGCACTGAGCACCCAGCACCCTGAGTACTCAGCGCCCAGCACCCTGAGCACTGAGCAACCAGCACCCTGAGTACTGAGCACCCTGCACCCCAAGCACTGAGCACCCTGAGTACTGAGCACCCAGCACCCCAAGCACTGAGCACCCTGAGTACTGAGCACCCAGCACCCTGATTAATGAGCACCCAGCACCCCGAGCACTGAGCACCCAGCACCCTGAGTACTGAGCACCGAGCACCCTGAGTACTGAGCACCCAGCACCCTGAGTACTGAGCACCCAGCGTACTGAGCACCCAGCACCCTGATTAATGAGCACCCAGCACCCCGAGCACTGAACACCCAGCACCCTGAGTACTGAGCACCGAGCACCCTGAGTACTGAGCACCCAGCACCCTGAGCACTGAGCACCCAGCACCCTGAGTACTGAGCACCGAGCACCCTGAGTACTGAGCACCCAGCACCCCGAGCACTGAGCACCCAGCACCCCGAGCACTGAGCACCCAGCACACTGAACACTCAGCACACAGCACCCCGAGCACTGAGCACCCAGCACACCGAGCACTGAGCACCCAGCACCCCGAGCACCGAGCACCATGAGTACTAAGCACCGAGCACCCTGAGCACTGAGCACCCAGCACCCTGAGCACTGAGCACCCAGCACCCTGAGTACTGAGCACCCAGCACCCCGAGCATTGAGCACCCAGCACCCTGAGTACTGAGCACCCAGCACCCTGAGCACTGAGCACCGAGTACCGTGAGCACTGAGCACCCAGCACCCTGAGGACTGAGTACCCAGCACCCGAGCACTGAACACCCAGCACCTTGAGCACTGAGCACCCTGAGTACTGAGCACGGAGCACCCTGAGTACTGAGCACTGAGCACCCTTAGTACTGAGCACCCAGCACCCTGAGTACTGAGCACCCAGCAACCTGAGCACTGAGCACCGAGCACCCTGAGCACTGAGCACCCAGCACCCTGAGCACTGAGCACCCAGCACCCTGAGCACTGAGCACCCAGCACCCTGAGTACTGAGCACCCTGAGTACTGAGCACACAGCACCCTGTGCACTGAGCACCCAGCACCCCGAGCACTGAGCACCCAGCACCCTGAGCACTGAGCACCCTGAGTACTGAGCACTGAGCACCCTGAGTACTGAGCACTGAGCACCCTGAGTACTGAGCACCCAGCAACCTGAGTACTGAGCACCCAGCACCCTGAGCAATGAGCACCCTGAGTACTGAGCACCCAGCACCCTGAGCACTGAGCACCGAGCACCCCGAGCACTGAGCACCCAGCACCCGGAGTACTGAGCACCCAGCACCCTGAGTACTCAGCACCGAGCACCCTGAGTACTGAGCACCCAGTACCCTGAGCACTGAACACACAGCACCCTGAGTACTGAGCACCCCGAGCACTGACCACCCAGCACCCTGAGCACTGAGGACCCAGCACCCTTAGTACTGAGCACCCAGCACCCTGAGCACTGAGCACCCAGCACCCTGAGTACTGAGCACCCAGCACCCTGAGCACTGAGCACCCAGGACCCTGAGTATTGAGCATCCAGCACCCCGAGCACTGAGCACCCAGCACCCTGTGTACTGAGGACTGAGCACCCAGCACCCCGAGCACTGAGCACTGAGTACCCAGCACCCCGAGCACTGAGCACCCAGCACCCTGAGCACTGAGCACCCTGAGTACTGAGCACCCAGAGCACTGAGCACTGAGCACCCTGAGTACTGAGCACCGAGCACCCTGAGTACTGTGCACCCAGCACTCTGAGCACTGAGCACAAAGCAAGCTGAGTACTGAGCACCCTGAGTACTGAGCACCGAGGACCCTGAGCACCCAGTACCCTGAGTACTGAGCACCGAGCACCCCGAGTACTGAGCACCCAGCACCCTGAGCACTGAGCACCCAGCACCCCGAGCACTGAGCACCCAGCACCTTGAGTACTGAGCACCGAGCACCCCAAGCACTGAGCACCCAGCACCCTGAGTACTGAGCACCCAGCACCCCGAGCACTGAGCACCCAGCACCCTGAGTACTGAGCACCCAGAACCCTGAGTACTGAGCACTGAGCACCCTGAGCACGGAGCACACAACACCCCGAGCACTGAGCACCCAGCACCCTGAGTACTGAGCACCCAGCACCCTGAGTACTGAGCACTCAGCACCCTGAGTACTGAGCACTGAGCACCCCGAGCACTGAGCACCCAGCACCCTGAGCACTGAGCACCCTGAGGACTGAGCACCCAGCACCCTGAGTACTGAGCACCCAGCATCCTGAGTACTGAGCACAGATCACCCTGAGCACTGAGCATCCAGCACCCCGAGCACTGAGCACCCAGCAGCCCGAGTACTGAGCACCCTGAGTACTGAGCACCCAGCACCCCGAGCACTGAGCACCCAGCACCCTGAGTACTGAGCACCCTGAGTGCTGTGCACCCAGCACCCTGAGTACTGAGCACCCAGCACCCTGAGTACTTAGCACCCAGCACCTGATCACTGAGCACCCAGCACCCTGAGTACTGAGCACCGAGCACCCTGAGTACTGAGCACCCAGCACCCTGAGTACTGAGCACCCAGCACCCCGAGTACTGAGGAACCAGCACCCTGAGCACTTAGCACCCAGCACCCTGAGCACTGAGCACCCAGCACCCGAGAATGAGCACCCAGCACCCTGAGTACTGAGAACCGAGCACCCTGAGTACATAGCACACAGCACGCTGAGCACTGAGCACCCAGCACCCCGAGTACTGAGCACCCAGCACCCCGAGCACTGAGCACCCAGCACCCCGAGAATGAGCACCCAGCACCCTGAGTACTGAGCACCCAGCACCCTGTGTACTGAGCACCCAGCACACTGAGAACTGAGCACCCTGAATACTGAGCACCCAGCACCCTGAGTACTGTGCACTAAGCACCCAGAGCGCTGAGCACCCAGGACCCCGAGCACTGAGTACTGAGCACCCAGCACCCTGAGTACTGAGCACCGAGCTCCCCGAGCACTGAGCACCCTGATTACTGAGCAACCAGCACCCTGAGTACTGAGCACCCAGCACCCTGAGTACTGAGCACCCAGCACCCCGAGTACAGAGCACCCAGCACCCTGAGCACTCAGCACCCAGCACCCCGAGCACTGAGCACCCAGCACCCTGAGTACTGAGCTCCCAGCACCCCGAGCCCTGAGCACCCAGCACCCTGAGTACTGAGCACCCTGAGTACTGAGCACAGATCACCCTGAGCACTGAGCACCCAGCACCCTGAGTACTGAGCACCCAACGTACTGAGCACCGAGCACACCGAGCACTGAACACCCAGCACCCTGAGTACTGAGCACCGAGCACCCTGAGCACTGAGCACCCAGCACCCTGAGTACTGAGCACCCTGAGTACTGAGCACACAGCACCCTGTGCACTGAGCACCCAGCACACCGAGCACTGAGCACCCAGCACCCTGAGCACTGAGCACCCTGAGTACTGAGCACTGAGCACCCTGAGTACTGAGCACTGAGCACCCTGAGTACTGAGCACCCAGCAACCTGAGTACTGAGCACCCAGCACCCTGAGCAATGAGCACCCTGAGTACTGAGCACCCAGCACCCTGAGCACTGAGCACCGAGCACCCCGAGCACTGAGCACCCAGCACCCGGAGTACTGAGCACCCAGCACCCTGAGTACTCAGCACCGAGCACCCTGAGTACTGAGCACCCAGCACCCTGAGTACTGAGCACCCAGCTCCCTGAGCACTGAGCACCCAGGACCCTGAGTACTGAGCATCCAGCACCCCGAGCACTGAGCACCCAGCAATCTGTGTACTGAGGACTGAGCACCCAGCACCCCGAGCACTGAGCACTGAGTACCCAGCACCCCGAGCACTGAGCACCCAGCACCCTGAGCACTGAGCACCCTGAGTACTGAGCACCCAGAGCACTGAGCACTGAGCACCCTGAGTACTGAGCACCGAGCACCCTGAGTACTGAGCACCCAGCACCCTGAGTACTGAGCACCCAGCATCCTGAGTACTGAGCACAGATCACCCTGAGCACTGAGCATCCAGCACCCCGAGTACTGAGCACCCTGAGTACTGAGCACCCAGCACTCCGAGCACTGAGCACCCAGCACGGCGAGTACTGAGCACCCTGAGTACTGAGCACCCAGCACCCCGAGCACTGAGCACCCAGCACCCTGAGTACTGAGCACCCTGAGTGCTGAGCAACCAGCACCCTGAGTACTGAGCACCCAGCACCCCGAGTACTGAGCACCGAGCACCCCGAGTACTGAGGACCTAGCACCCTGAGCACTTAGCACCCAGCACCCTGAGCACTGAGCACCCAGCACCCGAGAATGAGCACCCAGCTCCCTGAGTACTGAGAACTGAGCACCCTGAGTACATAGCACACAGCACGCTGAGCACTGAGCACCCAGCACCCCGAGTACTGAGCACCCAGCACCCCGAGCACTGAGCACCCAGCACCCCGAGAATGAGCACCCAGCACCCTGAGTACTGAGCACCCAGCACCCTGTGTACTGAGCACCCAGCACCCCGAGCACTGAGCACCCTGAATACTGAGCACCCAGCACCCTGAGTACTGTGCACTAAGCACCCAGAGCGCTGAGCACCCAGGACCCCGAGCACTGAGTACTGAGCACCCAGCACCCTGAGTACTGAGCACCGAGCTCCCCAAGCACTGAGCACCCTGATTACTGAGCACCCAGCACCCTGAGTACTGAGCACCCAGCACCCTGAGTACTGAGCACCGAGCACCCCGAGTACAGAGCACCCAGCACCCTGAGCACTCAGCACCCAGCACCCCGAGCACTGAGCACCCAGCACCCTGAGTACTGAGCTCCCAGCACCCCGAGCCCTGAGCACCCAGCACCCTGAGTACTGAGCACCCTGAGTACTGAGCACCGATCACCCTGAGCACTGAGCACCCAGCACCCTGAGTACTGAGCACCCAACGTACTGAGCACCGAGCACACCGAGCACTGAGCACCCAGCACCCTGAGTACTGAGCACCGAGCACCCTGAGCACTGAGCACCCAGCACCCTGAGTACTGAGCACAGAGCACCCCGAGCACTGAGCACCCAGCACCCAGAGCACTGAGCACCCAGCACACCGAGCACTGAGCACCCAGCACCCGTAGCACTGAGCACCCAGCACCCCGAGCAATGAGCACCCAGCTCCCTGAGTACTGAGCACCCAGCACCCCGAGTCCTGAGCACCCAGAAACCTGAGCACCGAGCACCCAGCACCCCGAGCACTGAGCACCCAGCACCCTGAGCACTGAGCACCCAGCACCCTGAGTACTGAGCACTGAACACCCCGAGTACTGAGCACCCAGCACCCCGAGCACTGAGCACCGAGCACCGCGAGCACTGAGCACCCAGCACCCCGAGTACTGAGCACCCACAACCCTGAGCGCTGAGCACCCAGCACCCCGAGCACTGAGCACCCAGCACCCCGAGCACTGAGCACCCAGCACCCTGAGTACTCAGCACCCAGCACAATGAGCACTGAGGAACCAGCACCCTGAGTACTGAGCACCCTGCACCCCAAGCACTGAGCACCCTGAGTACTGAGCACCCAGCACCCTGATTAATGAGCACCCAGCACCCCGAGCACTGAGCACCCAGCACCCTGAGTACTGAGCACCGAGCACCCTGAGCACTGAGCACCCAGCACCCTGAGTACTGAGCACCCTGAGTACTGAGCACACAGCACCCTGTGCACTGAGCACCCAGCACACCGAGCACTGAGCACCCAGCACCCTGAGCACTGAGCACCCTGAGTACTGAGCACTGAGCACCCTGAGTACTGAGCACTGAGCACCCTGAGTACTGAGCACCCAGCAACCTGAGTACTGAGCACCCAGCACCCTGAGCAATGAGCACCCTGAGTACTGAGCACCCAGCACCCTGAGCACTGAGCACCGAGCACCCTGAGCACTGAGCACCCAGCACCCGGAGTGCTGAGCACCCAGCACCCTGAGTACTCAGCACCGAGCACCCTGAGTACTGAGCACCCAGCACCCTGAGTACTGAGCACCCAGCTCCCTGAGCACTGAGCACCCAGGACCCTGAGTACTGAGCATCCAGCACCCCGAGCACTGAGCACCCAGCAATCTGTGTACTGAGGACTGAGCACCCAGCACCCCGAGCACTGAGCACTGAGTACCCAGCACCCCGAGCACTGAGCACCCAGCACCCTGAGCACTGAGCACCCTGAGTACTGAGCACCCAGAGCACTGAGCACTGAGCACCCTGAGTACTGAGCACCGAGCACCCTGAGTACTGAGCACCCAGCACCCTGAGTACTGAGCACCCAGCATCCTGAGTACTGAGCACAGATCACCCTGAGCACTGAGCATCCATCACCCCGAGTACTGAGCACCCTGAGTACTGAGCACCCAGCACTCCGAGCACTGAGCACCCAGCACGGCGAGTACTGAGCACCCTGAGTACTGAGCACCCAGCACCCCGAGCACTGAGCACCCAGCACCCTGAGTACTGAGCACCCTGAGTGCTGAGCAACCAGCACCCTGAGTACTGAGCACCCAGCACCCCGAGTACTGAGCACCGAGCACCCCGAGTACTGAGGACCTAGCACCCTGAGCACTTAGCACCCAGCACCCTGAGCACTGAGCACCCAGCACCCGAGAATGAGCACCCAGCACCCTGAGTACTGAGAACTGAGCACCCTGAGTACATAGCACACAGCACGCTGAGCACTGAGCACCCAGCACCCCGAGTACTGAGCACCCAGCACCCCGAGCACTGAGCACCCAGCACCCCGAGAATGAGCACCCAGCACCCTGAGTACTGAGCACCCAGCACCCTGTGTACTGAGCACCCAGCACCCCGAGCACTGAGCACCCTGAATACTGAGCACCCAGCACCCTGAGTACTGTGCACTAAGCACCCAGAGCGCTGAGCACCCAGGACCCCGAGCACTGAGTACTGAGCACCCAGCACCCTGAGTACTGAGCACCGAGCTCCCCAAGCACTGAGCACCCTGATTACTGAGCACCCAGCACCCTGAGTACTGAGCACCCAGCACCCTGAGTACTGAGCACCGAGCACCCCGAGTACAGAGCACCCAGCACCCTGAGCACTCAGCACCCAGCACCCCGAGCACTGAGCACCCAGCACCCTGAGTACTGAGCTCCCAGCACCCCGAGCCCTGAGCACCCAGCACCCTGAGTACTGAGCACCCTGAGTACTGAGCACCGATCACCCTGAGCACTGAGCACCCAGCACCCTGAGTACTGAGCACCCAACGTACTGAGCACCGAGCACACCGAGCACTGAGCACCCAGAACCCTGAGTACTGAGCACCGAGCACCCTGAGCACTGAGCACCCAGCACCCTGAGTACTGAGCACAGAGCACCCCGAGCACTGAGCACCCAGCGCCCAGAGCACTGAGCACCCAGCACACCGAGCACTGAGCACCCAGCACCCGTAGCACTGAGCACCCAGCACCCCGAGCAATGAGCACCCAGCTCCCTGAGTACTGAGCACCCAGCACCCCGAGTCCTGAGCACCCAGAAACCTGAGCACCGAGCACCCAGCACCCCGAGCACTGAGCACCCAGCACCCTGAGTACTGAGCACCCTGAGTACTGAGCACCCAGCGCCCAGAGCACTGAGCACCCAGCACACCGAGCACTGAGCACCCAGCACCCGTAGCACTGAGCACCCAGCACCCCGAGTACAGAGCACCCAGCACCCTGAGCACTCAGCACCCAGCACCCCGAGCACTGAGCACCCAGCACCCTGAGTACTGAGCTCCCAGCACCCCGAGCCCTGAGCACCCAGCACCCTGAGTACTGAGCACCCTGAGTACTGAGCACCCAGCACCCTGAGTACTGAGCACCCAGCATCCTGAGTACTGAGCACAGATCACCCTGAGCACTGAGCATCCATCACCCCGAGTACTGAGCACCCTGAGTACTGAGCACCCAGCACTCCGAGCACTGAGCACCCAGCACGGCGAGTACTGAGCACCCTGAGTACTGAGCACCCAGCACCCCGAGCACTGAGCACCCAGCACCCTGAGTACTGAGCACCCTGAGTGCTGAGCAACCAGCACCCTGAGTACTGAGCACCCAGCACCCCGAGTACTGAGCACCGAGCACCCCGAGTACTGAGGACCTAGCACCCTGAGCACTTAGCACCCAGCACCCTGAGCACTGAGCACCCAGCACCCGAGAATGAGCACCCAGCACCCTGAGTACTGAGAACTGAGCACCCTGAGTACATAGCACACAGCACGCTGAGCACTGAGCACCCAGCACCCCGAGTACTGAGCACCCAGCACCCCGAGCACTGAGCACCCAGCACCCCGAGAATGAGCACCCAGCACCCTGAGTACTGAGCACCCAGCACCCTGTGTACTGAGCACCCAGCACCCCGAGCACTGAGCACCCTGAATACTGAGCACCCAGCACCCTGAGTACTGTGCACTAAGCACCCAGAGCGCTGAGCACCCAGGACCCCGAGCACTGAGTACTGAGCACCCAGCACCCTGAGTACTGAGCACCGAGCTCCCCAAGCACTGAGCACCCTGATTACTGAGCACCCAGCACCCTGAGTACTGAGCACCCAGCACCCTGAGTACTGAGCACCGAGCACCCCGAGTACAGAGCACCCAGCACCCTGAGCACTCAGCACCCAGCACCCCGAGCACTGAGCACCCAGCACCCTGAGTACTGAGCTCCCAGCACCCCGAGCCCTGAGCACCCAGCACCCTGAGTACTGAGCACCCTGAGTACTGAGCACCGATCACCCTGAGCACTGAGCACCCAGCACCCTGAGTACTGAGCACCCAACGTACTGAGCACCGAGCACACCGAGCACTGAGCACCCAGCACCCTGAGTACTGAGCACCGAGCACCCTGAGCACTGAGCACCCAGCGCCCAGAGCACTGAGCACCCAGCACACCGAGCACTGAGCACCCAGCACCCGTAGCACTGAGCACCCAGCACCCCGAGCAATGAGCACCCAGCTCCCTGAGTACTGAGCACCCAGCACCCCGAGTCCTGAGCACCCAGAAACCTGAGCACCGAGCACCCAGCACCCCGAGCACTGAGCACCCAGCACCCTGAACACTGAGCACCCAGCACCCTGAGTACTGAGCACTGAACACCCCGAGTACTGAGCACCCAGCACCCCGAGCACTGAGCACCGAGCACCGCGAGCACTGAGCACCCAGCACCCCGAGTACTGAGCACCCAGAACCCTGAGCACTGAGCACCCAGCACCCCGAGCACTGAGCACCCAGCACCCCGAGCACTGAGCACCCAGCACCCTGAGTACTCAGCACCCAGCACAATGAGCACTGAGGAACCAGCACCCTGAGTACTGAGCACCCTGCACCCCAAGCACTGAGCACCCTGAGTACTGAGCACCCAGCACCCTGATTAATGAGCACCCAGCACCCCGAGCACTGAGCACCCAGCACCCTGAGTACTGAGCACCGAGCACCCTGAGTACTGAGCACCCAGCACCCTGAGTACTGAGCACCCAGCGTACTGAGCACCCAGCACCCTGATTAATGAGCACCCAGCACCCCGAGCACTGAACACCTAGCACCCTGAGTACTGAGCACCGAGCAACGTGAGTAATGAGCACCCAGCACCCTGAGCACTGAGCACCCAGCACCCTGAGTACTGAGCACCGAGCAACCCGAGTACTGAGCACCCAGCACCCCGAGCACTGAGCACCCAGCACCCCGAGCACTGAGCACCCAGCACACTGAGCACTCAGCACCCAGTACCCCGAGCACTGAGCACCCAGCACACCGAGCACTGAGCACCCAGCACCCCGAGCACCGAGCACCATGAGTACTAAGCACCGAGCACCCTGAGCACTGAGCACCCAGCACCCTGAGCACTGAGCACCCAGCACCCTGAGTACTGAGCACCCAGCACCCCGAGCACTGAGCACCCAGCACCCTGAGTACTGAGCACCCAGCACCCTGAGCACTGAGCACCGAGCACCCTGAGCACTGAGCACCCAGCACCCTGAGCACTGAGCACCCAGCACCCTGAGCACTGAGCACCCAGCACCCTGAGTACTGAGCACCGAGCACCCTGAGCACTGAGCACCCAGCACCCTGAGCACTGAGCACCCAGCACCCTGAGCACTGAGCACCCAGCACCCTGAGTACTGAGCACCCTGAGTACTGAGCACACAGCACCCTGTGCACTGAGCACCCAGCACCCTGAGCACTGAGCACCCAGCACCCTGTGCACTGAGCACCCTGAGTACTGAGCACTGAGCACCCTGAGTACTGAGCACTGAGCACACTGAGTACTGAGCACCCAGCACCCTGAGTACTGAGCACCCAGCACCCTGAGCAATGAGCACCCTGAGTACTGAGCACCCAGAACCCTGAGCACTGAGCACCGAGCACCCCGAGCACTGAGCACCCAGCACCCAGAGTACTGAGCACCCAGCACCCTGAGTACTCAGCACTGAGCACCCTGAGTACTGAGCACCCAGTACCCTGAGCACTGAACACACAGCACCCTGAGTACTGAGCACCCCGAGCACTGAGTACCCAGCACCCTGAGCACTGAGGACCCAGCACCCTGAGTACTGAGCACCCAGCACCCTGAGCACTGAGCACCCAGCACCCTGAGTACTGAGCACCCAGCACCCTGAGCACTGAGCACCCAGGACCCTGAGTACTGAGCATCCAGCACCCCGAGCACTGAGCACCCAGCACCCTGTGTACTGAGGACTGAGCACCCAGCACCCCGAGCACTGAGCACTGAGTACCCAGCACCCCGAGCACTGAGCACCCAGCACCCTGAGCACTGAGCACCCTGAGTACTGAGCACCCAGAGCACTGAGCACTGAGCACCCTGAGTACTGAGCAGCGAGCAACCTGAGTACTGAGCACCCAGCACTCTGAGCACTGAGCACAAAGCAAGCTGAGTACTGAGCACCCTGAGTGCTGAGCACCGAGGACCCTGAGCACCCAGTACCCTGAGTACTGAGCACCGAGCACCCCGAGTACTGAGCACCCAGCACCCCGAGCACTGAGCACCCAGCACCCCGAGCACTGAGCACCCAGCACCTTGAGTACTGAGCACCGAGCACCCCGAGCACTGAGCACCCAGCACCCTGAGTACTGAGCACCCAGCACCCCGAGCACTGAGCACCCAGCACCCTGAGTACTGAGCACCCAGAACCCTGAGTACTGAGCACTGAGCACCCTGAGCACGGAGCACCCAACACCCCGATCACTGAGCACCCAGCACCCTGAGTACTGAGCACCCAGCACCCTGAGTACTGAGCACTCAGCACCCTGAGTACTGAGCACCGAGCACCCCGAGCACTGAGCAGCCAGCACCCTGAGCACTGAGCACCCTGAGGACTGAGCACCCAGCAACCTGAGTACTGAGCACCCAGCACCCTGAGTACTGAGCACCCAGCATCCTGAGTACTGAGCACAGATCACCCTGAGCACTGAGCATCCAGCACCCCGAGCACTGAGCACCCAGCACCCCGATTACTGAGCACCCTGAGTACTGAGCACCCAGCACCCCGAGCACTTAGCACCCAGCACCCTGAGTACTGAGCACCCTGAGTGCTGAGCACCCAGCACCCTGAGTACTGAGCACCCAGCACCCTGAGTACTTAGCACCCAGCACCTGAGCACTGAGCACCCAGCACCCTGAGCACTGAGCACCCAGCACCCTGAGCACTGAGCACCCAGCACCCTGAGTACTGAGCACCCAGCACGCTGAGTACTGAGCACCCAGCACCCTGAGCACTGAGCACCCAACACCCTGAGTACTGAGCACTGAGCACCCAGCACCCCGAGCACTGAGCACCCAGCACCCTGTGTACTGAGCACTGAGCACCCTGAGTACTAAGCACCCAGCACCCTGAGTACTGAGCACCCAGGACCCTGAGCACTGAGCACCGAGCACCCCGAGCACTGAGCACCCAGCACCCTGAGCACTCAGCACCCATCACCCCGATCACTGAGCACCCAGCACCCAGAGCACTGAGCACCCAGCACCCTGAGCACTGAGCACCCAGCACCCAGAGAACTGAGCACCCAGACCCCGAGCACTGAGCACCCAGCACACCTGAGCACTGAGCACCCAGCACCCTGAGTACTGAGCACCCAGCACCCTGAGTACTGAGCACCCAGACCCCGAGCACTGAGCACCCAGCACCCCTAGCACTGTGCACCCAGCACCCTGAGTACTGAGCACCCAGCACCCTGAGTACTGAGCACCCAGCACCCTGAGCACTGAGCACCCTGCAGCCTGAGCACTGAGCACCCAGCAAACTGAGCACTGAGCACCCAGCACCCTGAGTACTGAGCACCCAGAACCCTGAGCACTGAGCACCCAGCACCCTGAGTACTGAGCACCCAGCACCCCAAGCACTGAGCACCCTGAGTACTGAGCACCCAGCACCCCAAGCACTGAGCACCCTGAGTACTGAGCACCCAGCACCCTGATTAATGAGCACCCAGCACCCCGAGCACTGAGCACCGAGCACCCTGAGTACTGAGCACCCAGCACCCTGAGTACTGAGCACCCAGCGTACTCAGCACCCAGCACCCTGATTAATGAGCACCCAGCACCCCGAGCACTGAGCACCCAGCACCCTGAGTACTGAGCACCGAGCACCCTGAGTAATGAGCACCCAGCACCCTGAGCACTGAGCACCCAGCACCCTGAGTACTGAGCACCGAGCAACCCGAGTACTGAGCACCCAGCACCCCGAGCACTGAGCACCCAGCACCCCGAGCACTGAGCACCCAGCACACTGAGCACTCAGCACCCAGCACCCCGAGCACTGAGCACCCAGCACACCGAGCACTGAGCACCCAGCACCCCGAGCACCGAGCACCATGAGTACTAAGCACCGAGCACCCTGAGCACTGAGCACCCAGCACCCTGAGCACTGCGCACCCAGCACCCTGAGTACTGAGCACCCAGCACCCCGAGCACTGAGCACCCAGCACCCTGAGTACTGAGCACCCAGCACCCTGAGCACTGAGCACCGAGTACCATGAGCACTGAGCACCCAGCACCCTGAGGACTCAGTACCCAGCACCCGGAGCACTGAGCACCCAGCACCTTGAGCACTGAGCACCCTGAGTACTGAGCACTGAGCACCCTGAGTACTGAGCACTGAGCACCCTGAGTACTGAGCACCCAGCACCCAGAGTACTGAGCACCCAGCAACCTGAGCACTGAGCACCGAGCACCCTGAGCACTGAGCACTCAGCACCCTGAGCACTGAGCACCCAGCACCCTGAGCACTGAGCACCCAGCACCCTGAGTACTGAGCACCCTGAGTACTGAGCACACAGCACCCTGTGCACTGAGCACCCAGCACCCCGAGCACTGAGCACCCAGCACCCTGAGCACTGAGCACCCTGAGTACTGAGCACAGAGCACCCTGAGTACTGAGCACTGAGCACCCTGAGTACTGAGCACCCAGCACCCTGAGTACTGAGCACCCAGCACCCTGAGCAATGAGCACCCTGAGTACTGAGCACCCAGCACCCTGAGCACTGAGCACCGAGCACCCCGAGCACTGAGCACCCAGCACCCGGAGTACTGAGCACCCAGCACCCTGAGTACTCAGCACTGAGCACCCTGAGTACTGAGCACCCAGTACCCTGAGCACTGAACACACAGCACCCTGAGTACTGAGCACCTCGAACACTGACCACCCAGCACCCTGAGCACTGAGGACCCAGCACCCTGAGTACTGAGCACCCAGCACCCTGAGCACTGAGCACCCAGCACCCTGAGTACTGAGCACCCAGCACCCTGAGCACGGAGCACCCAGGACCCTGAGTACTGAGCATCCAGCACCCCGAGCACTGAGCACCCAGCACCCTGTGTACTGAGGACTGAGCACCCAGCACCACGAGCACTGAGCACTGAGTACCCAGCACCCCGAGCACTGAGCACCCAGCACCCTGAGCACTGAGCACCCTGAGTACTGAGCACCCAGAGCACTGAGCACTGAGCACCCTGAGTACTGAGCAGCGAGCAACCTGAGTACTGAGCACCCAGCACTCTGAGCACTGAGCACAAAGCAAGCTGAGTACTGAGCACCCTGAGTGCTGAGCACCGAGGACCCTGAGCACCCAGTACCCTGAGTACTGAGCACCGAGCACCCCGAGTACTGAGCACCCAGCACCCCGAGCACTGAGCACCCAGCACCCTGAGTACTGAGCACCCAGAACCCTGAGTACTGAGCACTGAGCACCCTGAGCACGGAGCACCCAACACCCCGATCACTGAGCACCCAGCACCCTGAGTACTGAGCACCCAGCACCCTGAGTACTGAGCACTCAGCACCCTGAGTACTGAGCACCGAGCACCCCGAGCACTGAGCACCCAGCACCCTGAGCACTGAGCACCCTGAGGACTGAGCACCCAGCAACCTGAGTACTGAGCACCCAGCACCCTGAGTACTGAGCACCCAGCATCCTGAGTACTGAGCACAGATCACCCTGAGCACTGAGCATCCAGCACCCCGAGCACTGAGCACCCAGCACCCCGATTACTGAGCACCCTGAGTACTGAGCACCCAGCACCCCGAGCACTAAGCACCCAGCACCCTGAGTACTGAGCACCCTGAGTGCTGAGCACCCAGCACCCTGAGTACTGAGCACCCAGCACCCTGAGTACTTAGCACCCAGCACCTGAGCACTGAGCACCCAGCACCCTGAGCACTGAGCACCCAGCACCCTGAGCACTGAGCACCCAGCACCCTGAGTACTGAGCACCCAGCACGCTGAGTACTGAGCACCCAGCACCCTGAGCACTGAGCACCCAACACCCTGAGTACTGAGCACTGAGCACCCAGCACCCCGAGCACTGAGCACCCAGCACCCTGTGTACTGAGCACTGAGCACCCTGAGTACTAAGCACCCAGCACCCTGAGTACTGAGCACCCAGGACCCTGAGCACTGAGCACCGAGCACCCCGAGCACTGAGCACCCAGCACCCTGAGCACTCAGCACCCATCACCCCGATCACTGAGCACCCAGCACCCAGAGCACTGAGCACCCAGCACCCTGAGCACTGAGCACCCAGCACCCAGAGAACTGAGCACCCAGACCCCGAGCACTGAGCACCCAGCACCCCTGAGCACTGAGCACCCAGCACCCTGAGTACTGAGCACCCAGCACCCTGAGTACTGAGCACCCAGACCCCGAGCACTGAGCACCCAGCACCCCTAGCACTGTGCACCCAGCACCCTGAGTACTGAGCACCCAGCACCCTGAGTACTGAGCACCCAGCACCCTGAGCACTGAGCACCCTGCAGCCTGAGCACTGAGCACCCAGCAAACTGAGCACTGAGCACCCAGCACCCTGAGTACTGAGCACCCAGAACCCTGAGCACTGAGCACCCAGCACCCTGAGTACTGAGCACCCAGCACCCCAAGCACTGAGCACCCTGAGTACTGAGCACCCAGCACCCCAAGCACTGAGCACCCTGAGTACTGAGCACCCAGCACCCTGATTAATGAGCACCCAGCACCCCGAGCACTGAGCACCGAGCACCCTGAGTACTGAGCACCCAGCACCCTGAGTACTGAGCACCCAGCGTACTGAGCACCCAGCACCCTGATTAATGAGCACCCAGCACCCCGAGCACTGAGCACCCAGCACCCTGAGTACTGAGCACCGAGCACCCTGAGTAATGAGCACCCAGCACCCTGAGCACTGAGCACCCAGCACCCTGAGTACTGAGCACCGAGCAACCCGAGTACTGAGCACCCAGCACCCCGATCACTGAGCACCCAGCACCCCGAGCACTGAGCACCCAGCACACTGAGCACTCAGCACCCAGCACCCCGAGCACTGAGCACCCAGCACACCGAGCACTGAGCACCCAGCACCCCGAGCACCGAGCACCATGAGTACTAAGCACCGAGCACCCTGAGCACTGAGCACCCAGCACCCTGAGCACTGCGCACCCAGCACCCTGAGTACTGAGCACCCAGCACCCCGAGCACTGAGCACCCAGCACCCTGAGTACTGAGCACCCAGCACCCTGAGCACTGAGCACCGAGTACCATGAGCACTGAGCACCCAGCACCCTGAGGACTCAGTACCCAGCACCCGGAGCACTGAGCACCCAGCACCTTGAGCACTGAGCACCCTGAGTACTGAGCACTGAGCACCCTGAGTACTGAGCACTGAGCACCCTGAGTACTGAGCACCCAGCACCCAGAGTACTGAGCACCCAGCAACCTGAGCACTGAGCACCGAGCACCCTGAGCACTGAGCACTCAGCACCCTGAGCACTGAGCACCCAGCACCCTGAGCACTGAGCACCCAGCACCCTGAGTACTGAGCACCCTGAGTACTGAGCACACAGCACCCTGTGCACTGAGCACCCAGAACCCCGAGCACTGAGCACCCAGCACCCTGAGCACTGAGCACCCTGAGTACTGAGCACAGAGCACCCTGAGTACTGAGCACTGAGCACCCTGAGTACTGAGCACCCAGCACCCTGAGTACTGAGCACCCAGCACCCTGAGCAATGAGCACCCTGAGTACTGAGCACCCAGCACCCTGAGCACTGAGCACCGAGCACCCCGAGCACTGAGCACCCAGCACCCGTAGTACTGAGCACCCAGCACCCTGAGTACTCAGCACTGAGCACCCTGAGTACTGAGCACCCAGTACCCTGAGCACTGAACACACAGCACCCTGAGTACTGAGCACCTCGAACACTGACCACCCAGCACCCTGAGCACTGAGGACCCAGCACCCTGAGTACTGAGCACCCAGCACCCTGAGCACTGAGCACCCAGCACCCTGAGTACTGAGCACCCAGCACCCTGAGCACTGAGCACCCAGGACCCTGAGTACTGAGCATCCAGCACCCCGAGCACTGAGCACCCAGCACCCTGTGTACTGAGGACTGAGCACCCAGCACCCCGAGCACTGAGCACTGAGTACCCAGCACCCCGAGCACTGAGCACCCAGCACCCTGAGCACTGAGCACCCTGAGTACTGAGCACCCAGAGCACTGAGCACTGAGCACCCTGAGTACTGAGCACCGAGCAACCTGAGTACTGAGCACCCAGCACTCTGAGCACTGAGCACAAAGCAAGCTGAGTACTGAGCACCCTGAGTGCTGAGCACTGAGGACCCTGAGCACCCAGTACCCTGAGTACTGAGCACCGAGCACCCCGAGTACTGAGCACCCAGCACCCCGAGCACTGAGCACCCAGCACCCCGAGCACTGAGCACCCAACACCTTGAGTACTGAGCACCGAGCACCCCGAGCACTGAGCACCCAGCACCCTGAGTACTGAGCACCCAGCACCCCGAGCACTGAGCACCCAGCACCCTGAGTACTGAGCACCCAGAACCCTGAGTACTGAGCACTGAGCACCCTGAGCACGGAGCACCCAACACCCCGAGCACTGAGCACCCAGCACCCTGAGTATTGAGCACCCAGCACCCTGAGTACTGAGCACTCAGCACCCTGAGTACTGAGCACCGAGCACCCCGAGCACTGAGCACCCAGCACCCTGAGCACTGAGCACCCTGAGGACTGAGCACCCAGCACCCTGAGTACTGAGCACCCAGCACCCTGAGTACTGAGCACCCAGCATCCTGAGTACTGAGCACAGATCACCCTGAGCACTGAGCATCCAGCACCCCGAGCACTGAGCACCCAGCACCCCGAGTACTGAGCACCCTGAGTACTGAGCACCCAGCACCCCGAGCACTGAGCACCCAGCACCCTGAGTACTGAGCACCCTGAGTGCTGAGCACCCAGCACCCTGAGTACTGAGCACCCAGCACCCTGAGTACTTAGCACCCAGCACCTGAGCACTGAGCACCCAGCACCCTGAGCACTGAGCACCCAGCACCCTGAGTACTGAGCACCCAGCACGCTGAGTACTGAGCACCCAGCACCCTGAGCACTGAGCACCCAACACCCTGAGTACTGAGCACTGAGCACCCAGCACCCCGAGCACTGAGCACCCAGCACCCTGTGTACTGAGCACTGAGCACCCTGAGTACTAAGCACCCAGCACCCTGAGTACTGAGCACCCAGGACCCTGAGCACTGAGCACCGAGCACCCCGAGCACTGAGCACCCAGCACCCTGAGCTCTCAGCACCCATCACCCCGATCACTGAGCACCCAGCACCCAGAGCACTGAGCACCCAGCACCCTGAGCACTGAGCATCCAGCACCCAGAGAACTGAGCACCCAGACCCCGAGCACTGAGCACCCAGCACCCCTGAGCACTGAGCACCCAGCACCCTGAGTACTGAGCACCCAGCACCCTGAGTACTGAGCACCCAGACCCCGAGCACTGAGCACCCAGCACCCCTAGCACTGTGCACCCAGCACCCTGAGTACTGAGAACCCAGCACCCTGAGTACTGAGCACCCAGCACCCTGAGCACTGAGCACCCTGCAGCCCGAGCACTGAGCACCCAGCAAACTGAGCACTGAGTACTGAGCTCCCAGCACCCTGAGCACTGAGCACCCAGAATCCTGAGCACTGAGCACCCAGCACCCTGAGTACTGAGCACCCAGCACACCAAGCACTGAGCACCGAGCACCCTGAGTACTGAGCACCCAGCATGCTGAGCACTGAGCACCCAGCACCCCGAGTACTGAGCACCCAGCACCCTGAGTACTGAGCACCCAGCACCCTGAGTACTGAGCACCCAGCACTTTGAGCACTGAGAACCCAGCACCCTGAGCACTGAGCACCCAGCACCCTGAGTACTGAGCATCAAGCACGCTGAGCACTGAGCACCTAGCACCCTGAGCACTGAGCACCCAGCACCCTGAGCAATGAGCACTCAGCACCCTGAGTACTGAGCACCGAGCACCCCGAGCACTGAGCACCGGGTACCCCGAGCACTGAGCACCCAGCACACTGAGTACTGAGCACCCAGCACCCTGAGTACTGAGCACTGAGCACTGAACACCCTGAGCACTGAGCACCCAGCACCCTGAGCAATGAGCACCCAGCATCCTGAGCACTGAGTACTGAGCACCCAGCATCCTGAGAACTGAGCAGCCAGCACCATGAGCACTGAGCACACAGCACCCTGAGTACTGAGCACCCAGCACCCCATACACTGAGCACCGAGCACCCTGAGAACTGAGCAACAAGCACCCTGAGTACTGAGCACCCAGCACCATTAGTACTGAGCCCCGGGTACCCAGAGTACTGAGCAACCTGAGTACTGAGCACCCAGCACCCCGAGAATGAGCACCCAGCACCATGAGTACTGAGCACCGAGCACCCTGAGCACTGAGCACCCAGCACCCTGAGTACTGAGCACCAAGCACCCTGAGTACTGAGCACCCAGCACCCTGAGTACTGAGCACCCAGCACCCTGAGTTCTGAGCACCCAGCACCCTGAGAACTGAGCACACTGAGTACTGAGCAACCAGCACCCTGAGCAAGGAGCACCCAGCACCCCGAGCACTGAGCACCCAGCACCCCGAGCACTGAGCACTGAGCACCCTGAGCACTGAAGACCCAGCACCCCGAGCACTGAGCACCCAGCACGCTGAGTACTGAGCACTGAGCACCCAGCACCCTGAGTACTGAGCACCCAGCACCCTGAGAACTGAGCACCGAGCACCCCGAGCACTGAGCACTGAGCATCCTGAGTACTGAGCACTGAGCACCCTTAGTACTGAGCACCGAGCACCCTGAGTACTGAGCACCCAGCACCCTGAGCACTGAGCACGGAACACCCCGAGGACTGAGCACCCAGCACCGTGAGCACTGAGCACGCAGCACCTTGAGTACTGAGCACTGAGCACCCCGAGCACTGAGCACCCAGCACCCTGAGTACTGAGCACCCAGGACCCCGAGCACTGAGCACCCAGCACCCTGAGTACTGAGCACCCAGCACCCTTAGTTCTGAGCACTGAGCACGCTGAGCACTGAGCACCCAACACCCTGAGCACTGAGCACCCAGCAGCCTGAGTACTGAGCACCCAGCACCCTGAGTACTGAGCACTCAGCACCCTGAGTACTGAGCACCGAGCACCCCGAGCACTGAGCACCCAGCACCCTGAGCACTGAGCACCCTGAGGACTGAGCACCCAGCACCCTGAGTACTGAGCACCCAGCACCCTGAGTACTGAGCACCCAGCATCCTGAGTACTGAGCACCGATCACCCTGAGGACTGAGCATCCAGGACCCCGAGCACTGAGCACACAGCACCTGGAGTACTGAGCACCCTGAGTGCTGAGCACCCAGCACCCTGAGTACTGAGCACCCAGCACCCTGAGCACTGAGCACCCAGCACCCTGAGTACTTAGCACCCAGCACCTGAGCACTGAGCACCCAGCACACTGATTACTGAGCACCGAGCACCCTGAGTACTGAGCACCCAGCACCCTGAGTACTGAGCACCCAGCACCCTGAGTACTGAGCAGCCAGCACCCTGAGCACTGAGCACCCAGCACCCCGAGCACTGAGCACCCAGCACCCTGAGTACAGAGCACCGAGCACCCCGAGCACTGAGCACCCAGCATCCTGAGCACTGAGCACCCAGCACCCTGAGTAATGAGCACCAAGCACCCTGAGTACTGAGCACACAGCACCCTGAGTACTGAGCACCCAGCACCCGGAATACTGAGCACCCAGCACCCTGAGTACTGAGCACCCAGCACCCTGAGTACTGAACACCCAGCACCCTGATTACTGAGCACCCAGCACCCTGAGTACTGAGCACCGAGCACCCCGAGTACTGAGCACCCAGCACCCCGAGCACTGAGCACCCAGCTCCCTGAGCACTGAGCACACAGCACCCCAAGCACTGAGCACCCAGCACCCTGAGTACTGAGTACTGAGCACCCTGAGTACTGAGCACCCAGCACCCTGATTTCTGAGCACCGAGCTCCCCGAGCACTGAGCACCCAGCACCCTGAGCACTGAGCACCCAGCACCCTGAGCACTCAGCACCCTGAGTACTGAGCACCTAGCACCCCGAGCACTGAGCACCGGGTACCCCGAGCATTGAGCACCCAGCACCCTGAGTACTGAGCACCCAGCACCCTGTGTACTGAGCACTGAGCACTGAGCACCCTGAGCACTGAGCACCCAGCACCCTGAGCAATGAGCATCCAGCATCCTGAGCACTGAGTACTGAGCACCCAGCACCCTGAGCACTGAGCAGCCAGCACCCTGAGCACTGAGCACCCAGCACCCTGAGTACTGAGCACCCAGCACCCCAAACACTGAGCACCGAGCACCCTGAGAACTGAGCACCGAGGACCCTGAGTACTGAGCACCCAGCACCATGAGTACTGAGCCCTGTGCACCCAGAGTACTGAGCAACCTGAGTACTGAGCACCCAGCACCCCGAGAATGATCACCCAGCACCATGAGTACTGAGCACCGAGCACCCTGAGCACTGAGCACCCAGCACCCTGAGTACTGAGCACCAAGCACCCTGAGTACTGAGCACCCAGCACCCTGAGTACTGAGCACCCAGCACCCTGAGTTCTGAGCACCCAGCACCCTGAGCACTGAGCACACTGAGTACTGAGCAACCAGCACCCTGAGCACTGAGCACCCAGCACCCCGAGCACTGAGCACCCAGCACACTGAGTACTGAGCACCCAGCACCCTGAGCACTGAGGACCCAGCACCCCGAGCACTGAGCACCCAGCACGCTGAGTACTGAGCACTGAGCACCCAGCACCCTGAGTACTGAGCACCCAGCACCCTGAGTACTGAGCACCCAGCACCCCGAGCACTGAGCACTGAGCAACCTGAGTACTGAGCACTGAGCACCCTTAGTACAGAGCATCGAGCACCCTGACTGAGCACTGAGCACCCTGAGGACTGAGCACCCAGCACCCTGAGTACTGAGCACCCAGCATCCTGAGTACTGAGCACCGATCACCCTGAGTACTGAGCATCCAGCACCCCGAGCACTGAGCACACAGCACCCTGAGTACTGAGCACCCTGAGTACTGAGCACCGAGCACCCCTAGCACTGAGCACCCAGCACCCTGAGTACTGAGCACCCTGAGTGCTGAGCACCCAGCACCCTGAGTACTGAGCAGCCAGCACCCTGAGCACTGAGCACCCAGCACCCTGAGTACTGAGCACCCAGCACCCTGAGAACTTAGCACCCAGCAAATGAGCACTGAGCACCCAGCACCCTGAGTACTGAGCACCGAGCACCCTGAGTACTGAGCACCCAGCACCCTGAGTACTGAGCACCGAGCACCCCGAGTACTGAGCACCCAGCACCCTGAGAACTGAGCACCCAGCACCCCGAGCACTGAGCACCCAGCACCCTGAGTACTGAGCACCGAGCACCCCGAGCACTGAGCACCCAGCACCCTGAGCACTGAGCACCCAGCACCCTGAGTACTGAGCATCCAGGACCCTGAGTACTGAGCACACAGCACCCTGAGCACTGAGCACCCAGCACCCTGAGTACTGAGCACCCAGCACCATGAGTACTGAGCACCCAGCACCCTGAGTACTGAGCACCCAGCACCCTGTGTACTGAGCACCAAGCACCCTGAGTACTGAGCACCGAGCACCCCGAGTACTGAGCACCCAGCACCCCGAGCACTGAGCACCCAGCACCCTGAGCACTGAGCACCCAGCACCCTGAGTCCTGAGTACTGAGCACCCTGAGTACTGAGCACCCAGCATCCTGAGCACTGAGCACCCAGCACCCTGAGTACTGAGCACCGAGCACCCCAGGCACTGAGCACCCAGCACCCTGAGTACTGAGCACCCAGCACCAAATGTACTGAGCACCGAGCATCCTGAGCACTGAGCACCGAGAACCCCGAGCACTGAGCACCCAGCACCCTGAGTACTGAGCACCCAGCACCAAGAGTACTGAGCAGCGAGCACCCCGAGCACTGAGCACCCAGCACATTGAGTAATGAGCACCCAGCACCCCGAGTACTGAGCACCCAGCACCAAATTACTGAGCACCGAGCATCCTGAGCACTGAGCACCCAGCACCCCGAGAATGAGCACCCAGCACCCTGAGTACTGAGCACCAAGCACCCTGAGTACTGAGCACCCAGCACCCCGAGCACTGAGAACCCTGAATACTGAGCACCCAGCACCCTGAGTACTGTGCACTAAGCACCCAGAGCGCTGAGCACCCAGGACCCCGAGCACTGACTACTGAGCACCCAGCACCCTGAGTACTGAGCACCGAGCTCCCCGAGCACTGAGCACCCTGAGTACTGAGCACCCAGCACCCTGAGTACTGAGCACCCAGCACCCTGAGCACTGAGCACCCAGCATCCTGAGTACTGAGCACCCAGCACCCGAGCACTGAGCACCCAGCACCCTGAGTACTGAGCACTCAGCACCCTTAGTACTGAGCAACCTGAGCACTGAGCACCCAGCACCCTGAGTACTGAGCACCCTGAGGACTGAGCACAGATCACCCTGAGCACTGAGTACCCAGCACCCTGAGTACTGAGCACCCAGCACCCTGAGCACTGAGCACCCAGCACCCTGAGTACTGAGCAGCGAGCACCCTGAGTACTGAGCACCCAGCACCCTGAGTACTGAGCACCCAGCACCCTGAGTACTGAGCACCGAGCACCCCGAGTACAGAGCACCCAGCACCCTGAGCACTCAGCACCCAGCACCCCGAGCACTGAGCACCCATCACCCTGAGTACTGAGCTCCCAGCACCCCGAGCCCTGAGCACCCAGCACCCTGAGTACTGAGCACCCTGAGTACTGAGCACCGATCACCCTGAGCACTGAGCACCCAGCACCCTGAGCACTGAGCACCCTGAGTACTGAGCACCGAGCACCCTGAGTACTGAGCACCCAGCACCCTGAGTACTGAGCACCCAGCGTACTGAGCACCCAGCACCCTGATTAATGAGCACCCAGCACCCCGAGCACTGAACACCCAGCACCCTGAGTACTGAGCACCGAGCACCCTGAGTACTGAGCACCCAGCACCCTGAGCACTGAGCACCCAGCACCCTGAGTACTGAGCACCGAGCACCCCGAGTACTGAGCACCCAGCACCCCGAGCACTGAGCACCCAGCACCCCGAGCACTGAGCACCCAGCACACTGAGCACTCAGCACCCAGCACCCCGAGCACTGAGCACCCAGCACACCGAGCACTGAGCACCCAGCATCCCGAGCACCGAGCACCATGAGTACTAAGCACCGAGCACCCTGAGTACTGAGCACCCAGCACCCTGAGTACTGAGCACCCAGCACCCTGAGTACTGAGCACCCAGCAACCTGAGCACTGAGCAACGAGCACCCTGAGCACTGAGCACCCAGCACCCTGAGCACTGAGCACCCAGCACCCTGAGCACTGAGCACCCAGCACCCTGAGCACTGAGCACCCTGAGTACTGAGCACTGAGCACCCTGAGTACTGAGCACTGAGCACCCTGAGTACTGAGCACCCAGCAACCTGAGTACTGAGCACCCAGCACCCTGAGTACTGAGCACCCTGAGTACTGAGCACCGAGGACCCTGAGCACCCAGTACCCTGAGTACTGAGCACCAAGCACCCCGAGTACTGAGCACCCAGCACCCTGAGCACTGAGCACCCAGCACCCCGAGCACTGAGCACCGAGCACCGCGAGCACTGAGCACCCAGCACCCCGAGTACTGAGCACCCAGAACCCTGAGCACTGAGCACCCAGCACCCCGAGCACTGAGCACCGAGCACCGCGAGCACTGAGCACCCAGCACCCCGAGCACTGAGCACCCAGCACCCTGAGTACTCAGCACCTAGCACCCTGAGCACTGAGCAACCAGCACCCTGAGTACTGAGCACCCTGCACCCCAAGCACTGAGCACCCTCAGTACTGAGCACCCAGCACCCCAAGCACTGAGCACCCTGAGTACTGAGCACCCAGCACCCTGATTAATGAGCACCCAGCACCCCGAGCACTGAGCACCCAGCACCCTGAGTACTGAGCACCGAGCACCCTGAGTACTGAGCACCCAGCACCCTGAGTACTGAGCACCCAGCGTACTGAGCACCCAGCACCCTGATTAATGAGCACCCAGCACCCCGAGCACTGAACACCCAGCACCCTGAGTACTGAGCACCCAGCGTACTGAGCACCCAGCACCCTGATTAATGAGCACCCAGCACCCCGAGCACTGAGCACCCAGCACCCTGAGTACTGAGCACCGAGCACCCTGAGTACTGAGCACCCAGCACCCCGAGCACTGAGCACCCAGCACACTGAGCACTCAGCACCCAGCACCCCGAGCACTGAGCACCCAGCACACCGAGCACTGAGCACCCAGCAACCCGAGCACCGAGCACCATGAGTACTAAGCACCGAGCACCCTGAGCACTGAGCACCCAGCACCCTGAGCACTGAGCACCCAGCACCCTGAGTACTGAGCACCCAGCACCCCGAGCACTGAGCACCCAGCACCCTGAGTACTGAGCACCCAGCACCCTGAGGACTGAGTACCCAGCACCCCGAGCACTGAACACCCAGCACCTTGAGCACTGAGCACCCTGAGTACTGAGCACGGAGCACACTGAGTACTGAGCACTGAGCACCCTGAGTACTGAGCACCCAGCACCCTGAGTACTGAGCACCCAGCAACCTGAGCACTGAGCACCGAGCACCCTGAGCACTGAGCACCCAGCACCGAGAGCACTGAGCACCCAGCACCCTGAGCACTGAGCACCCAGCACCCTGAGTACTGAGCACCCTGAGTACTGAGCACCCAGCACCCCGAGCACTGAGCACCGAGCACCCCGAGCACTGAGCACCCAGCACCCGGAGTACTGAGCACCCAGCACCCTGAGTACTCAGCACCGAGCACCCTGAGTACTGAGCACCCAGTACCCTGAGCACTGAACACACAGCACCCTGAGTACTGAGCACCCCGAGCACTGAACACCCAGCACCCTGAGCACTGAGGACCCAGCACCCTGAGTACTGAGCACCCAGCAACCTGAGCACTGAGCACCCAGCACCCTGAGTACTGAGCACCCAGCACCCTGAGCACTGAGCACCCAGGACCCTGAGTACTGAGCATCCAGCACCCCGAGCACTGAGCACCCAGCACCCTGTGTACTGAGGACTGAGCACCCAGCACCCCGAGCACTGAGCACTGAGTACCCAGCACCCCGAGCACTGAGCACCCAGCACCCTGAGCACTGAGCACCCTGAGTACTGAGCACCCAGAGCACTGAGCACTGAGCACCCTGAGTACTGAGCACCGAGCACCCTGAGTACTGAGCACCCAGCACTCTGAGCACTGAGCACAAAGCAAGCTGAGTACTGAGCACCCTGAGTACTGAGCACCGAGGACCCTGAGCACCCAGTACCCTGAGTACTGAGCACCGAGCACCCCGAGTACTGAGCACCCAGCACCCTGAGCACTGAGCACCCAGCACCCCGAGCACTGAGCACCCAGCACCTTGAGTACTGAACACCGAGCACCCCGAGCACTGAGCACCCAGCACCCTGAGTACTGAGCACCCAGCACCCCGAGCACTGAGCACCCAGCACCCTGAGTACTGAGCACCCAGAACCCTGAGTACTGAGCACTGAGCACCCTGAGCACGGAGCACCCAACACCCCGAGCACTGAGCACCCAGCACCCTGAGTACTGAGCACCCAGCACCCTGAGTACTGAGCACTCAGCACCCTGAGTACTGAGCACCGAGCACCCCGAGCACTGAGCACCCAGCACCCTGAGCACTGAGCACCCTGAGGACTGAGCACCCAGCACCCTGAGTACTGAGCACCCAGCACCCTGAGTACTGAGCACCCAGCATCCTGAGTACTGAGCACAGATCACCCTGAGCACTGAGCATCCAGCACCCCGAGCACTGAGCACCCAGCACCCCGAGTACTGAGCACCCTGAGTACTGAGCACCCAGCACCCCGAGCACTGAGCACCCAGCACACTGAGTACTGAGCACCCTGAGTGCTGAGCACCCAGCATCCTGAGTACTGAGCACCCAGCACCCTGAGTACTTAGCACCCAGCACCTGAGCACTGAGCACCCAGCACCCTGAGTACTGAGCACCGAGCACCCTGAGTACTGAGCACCCAGCACCCTGAGTACTGAGCACCCAGCACCCCGAGTACTGAGCACCGAGCACCCCGAGTACTGAGGACCCAGCACCCTGAGCACTTAGCACCCAGCACCCTGAGCACTGAGCACCCAGCACCCGAGAATGAGCACCCAGCACCCTGAGTACTGAGAACCGAGCACCCTGAGTACATAGCACACAGCACGCTGAGCACTGAGCACCCAGCACCCCGAGTACTGAGCACCCAGCACCCGAGCACTGAGCACCCAGCACCCCGAGAATGAGCACCCAGCACCCTGAGTACTGAGCACCCAGCACCCTGTGTACTGAGCACCCAGCACCCCGAGCACTGAGCACCCTGAATACTGAGCACCCAGCACCCTGAGTACTGTGCACTAAGCACCCAGAGCGCTGAGCACCCAGGACCCCGAGCACTGAGTACTGAGCACCCAGCACCCTGAGTACTGAGCACCGAGCTCCCCGAGCACTGAGCACCCTGATTACTGAGCACCCAGCACCCTGAGTACTGAGCACCCAGCACCCTGAGTACTGAGCACCGAGCACCCCGAGTACAGAGCACCCAGCACCCTGAGCACTCAGCACCCAGCACCCCGAGTACTGAGCACCCAGCACCCTGAGTACTGAGCACCCTGAGTACTGAGCACCGATCACCCTGAGCACTGAGCACCCAGCACCCTGAGTACTGAGCACCCAACGTACTGAGCACCGAGCACACCGAGCACTGAGCACCCAGCACCCTGAGTACTGAGCAACGAGCACCCTGAGCACTGAGCACCCAGCACCCTGAGTACTGAGCACCGAGCACCCCGAGCACTGAGCACCCAGCGCCCAGAGCACTGAGCACCCAGCACACTGAGCACTGAGCACCCAGCACCCGTAGCACTGTGCACCCAGCACCCCGAGCAATGAGCACCCAGCACCCTGAGTACTGAGCACCCAGCACCCCGAGTCCTGAGCACCCAGAAACCTGAGCACCGAGCACCCAGCACCCCGAGCACTGAGCACCCAGCACCCTGAGCACTGAGCACCCAGAACCCTGAGCACTGAGCACCCAGCACCCCGAGCACTGAGCACCCAGCACCCCGAGCACTGAGCACCCAGCACCCTGAGTACTCAGCACCCAGCACCCTGAGCACTGAGGAACCAGCACCCTGAGTACTGAGCACCCTGCACCCCAAGCACTGAGCACCCTGATTACTGAGCACCCAGCACCCCAAGCACTGAGCATTCTGAGTACTGAGCACCCAGCACCCTGATTAATGAGCACCGAGCACCCTGAGTACTGAGCACCCAGCACCCTGAGTACTGAGCACCCAGCGTACTGAGCACCCAGCACCCTGATTAATGAGCACCCAGCACCCCGAGCACTGAACACCCAGCACCCTGAGCACTGAGCACCGAGCACCCTGAGCACTGAGCACCCTGCACCCTGTGGACTGAGTACACAGCACCCCGAGCACTGAGCACCCAGCACCCTGAGCACTCAGCACCCTGAGTACTGAGCACTGAGCACCCTGAGTACTGAGCACTGAGCACCCTGAGTACTGAGCACCCAGCACTCTGAGTACTCAGCACCCATCAACCTGAGCACTGAGCACCGAGCACCCTGAGCACTGAGCACCCAGCACCCTGAGCACTAAGCACCCAGCACCCTGAGCACTGAGCACCCAGCACCCTGAGTACTGATCACCCTGAGTACTGAGCACACAGCACCCTGAGCACTGAGCACCCAGCACCCTGAGCACTGAGCACCCAGCACCCTGAGCACTGAGCACCCTGAGTACTGAGCACCCTGAGTACTGAGCACTGAGCACCCTGAGTACTGAGCACCCAGCACCCTGATTAATGAACACCCAGCACCCTGAGCAATGAGCACCCTGTGTACTAAGCACCCAGCACCCTGAGCACTGAGCACCGACCACCCCGAGCACTGAGCACCCAGCACCCGGAGTACTGAGCACCCAGCACCCTGAGTACTAAGCACCGAGCACCCTGAGTAATGAGCACCCAGTACCCTGAGCACTGAACACACAGCACCCTGAGTACTGAGCACCCCGAGCACAGAGCACCCAGCACCCTGAGCGCAGAGGACCCAGCAACCTGAGTACTGAGCACCCAGCACCCTTAGCACTGAGCACCCAGCACCCTGAGCACTGAGCACCCAGCACCCTGAGTACTGAGCATAGAGCACCCCGAGCACTGAGCACCCAGCACCCTGAGTACTGAGCACTGAGCACGCAGCACCCCGAGCACCTAGCAATCAGCACCCTGTGTACTGAGCACTGAGTACCCAGCACCCCGAGCACTGAGCACCCAGCACCCTGAGCACTGAGCACCCTGAGTACTGAGCACCCAGCACCCTGAGTACTGAGCACCGAGCACCCCGAGTACTGAGCACCCAGCACCCCGAGCACTGAGCACCCAGCACCCTGAGCACTGAGCACCCAGCACCCCAAGCACTGAGAACCCAGCACCCTGAGTACTGAGTACTGAGCACCCTGAGTACTGAGCACCCAGCACCCTGAGCACTGAGCACCCAGCACCCTGAGTACTGATCACAGAGCATCCCGAGCACTGAGCACCCAGCACCCTGAGTACTGAGCACCCAGCACCAAAAGTAATGAGCACCGAGCATCCTGAGCACTGAGCACCGAGCACCCCGAGCACTGAGCACCCAGCACCCTGAGTACTGAGTATGCAGCACCAAGAGTACTGAGCACCCAGCACCCTGAGTAATGAGCACCAAGCACCCCGAGTACTGAGCACCCAGAACGTGAGTACTAAGCACCCAGCACCCTGTGTACTGAGCACCCAGCACCCTGAGCACTGAGCACAAAGCACGCTGAGTACTGAGCACCCTGAGTACTGAGCACCTAGGACCCTGAGCACTGAGCACCCAGCACCCCGAGCACTGAGCACCCAGCACCCCGAGAATGAGCACCCAGCACCCTGAGTACTGAGAACCGAGCACCCTGAGTACTGAGCACCCAGCACGCTGAGCACTGAGCACCCAGCACCCCGAGTACTGAGCACCCAGGACCCCGAACACTGAGCACCCAGGACCCCGAGAATGAGCACCCAGCACCCTGAGTACTGAGCACCCAGCACCCGGAGTACTGAGCACCCAGCACCCCGAGCACTGAGCACCCTGAATACTGAGCACCCAGTACCCTGAGTACTGTGCACTAAGCACCCAGAGCGCTGAGCATCCAGGACCCTGAGCACTGAGTACTGAGCACCCACCACCCTGAGTACTCAGCACCGAGCTCCCTGAGCACTGAGCACCCAGCACCCTGAGTACTGAGCACCCAGCACCCTGAGTACTGAGCACCCAGCACCCTGAGTACTGAGCAACCCGAGCACTGAGCACCCAGCTGCCTGAGTACTGAGCACCCTGAGGACTGAGCCCCGATCACCCTGAGCACTGAGCACCCAGCACCCTGAGTACTGAGCACCCAGCACCCTGAGCACTGAGCACCGAGCACCCTGAGTACTGAGCACCGAGCACACCGAGCACTGAGCACCCAGCACCCTGAGTACTGAGCACACAGCACCCTGAGTACTGAGCACCGAGCACCCCAAGTACTGAGCACCCAGCACCCTGAGCACTCAGCAACCAGCACCCCGAGCACTGAGCACCCAGCACCCTGAGTACTGAGCTCCCAGCACCCCGATCCCTGAGCACCCAGCACCCTGAGTACTGAGCACCCTGAGTACTGAACACCCAGCACCCTGATTAATGAGCACCCAGCACCCCGAGCACTGAGCACCCAGCACCCTGAGTACTGAGCACCCAGCACCCTGAGTACTGAGCACCCAGCGTACTGAGCACCGAGCACCCAGCACCCTGAGTACTGAGCACCCAGCAACCTGAGCACTGAGCACCCAGCACCCTAAGTACAGAGCACCGAGCACCCCGAGTACTGAGCACCCAGCACCCCGAGCACTGAGCACACAGCAGCCCGAGCACTGAGCACCCAGCACACCGAGCACTCAGCACCCAGCACCCCGAGCACTGAGCACCCAGCACACCGAGCACTGAGCACCCAGCACCCCGAGCTCCGAGCACCATGAGTACTAAGCACCGAGCACCCTGAGCACTGAGCACCCAGCACCCCGAGCACTGAGCACCCAGCACCCTGAGTACTGAGCACCCAGCACCCTGAGCACTGAGCACCCAGCACCCTGAGCACAGAGCACCCAGCACGCTGAGTACTGAGCACTGAGCACCCTGAGTACTGAGCACCGAGCACCCTGAGCACTGAGCACCCAGCACGCTGAGTACTGAGCACTGAGCACCCTGAGTACTGAGCACCGAGCACCCTGAGTACTGAGCACCCAGCACTCTGAGCACTGAGCACCCAGCACCCTGAGCACTGAGCACCCAGCACCCCGATCACTGAGCACCCAGCACCCCGAGCACTGAGCACCCAGCACCCCGAGCACTGAGCACTGAGCACCCTGCGTACTGAGCACTGAGCATCCTGAGAACTGAGCACCGAGCACGCTGAGTACTGAGCACCCAGCACCCCGAGCACTGAGCACCGAGCACCCTGAGTACTGAGCACCCAGCACACCGAGTACTGAGCACTCAGCACCCTGAGTACTGAGCACCCAGCACCCCGAGCACAGAGCACCGAGCACCCCGAGCACTGAACACCCAGCACCCCGAGCACTGAGCACCCAGCACCCTGAGTACTAATCACCCAGCACCCTGATTACTGAGCACCCAGCACCCTGAGTACTGAGCACCCAGCACCCTGAGTACTGAGCACCCAGCAACCTGAGCACTGAGCACCGAGCACCCTGAGCACTGAGCACCCAGCACCCTGAGCACTGAGCACCCTGAGTACTGAGCACTGAGCACCCTGAGTACTGAGCACCCAGCACCCTGAGTACTGAGCACCCAGCACGCTGAGCAATGAGCACCCTGAGTACTCAGCACCCAGCACCCTGAGCACTGAGCACCGAGCACCCCGAGCACTGAGCACCCAGCACCCGGATTACTGAGCACCCAGCACCCTGAGTACTAAGCACCGAGCACCCTGAGTACTGAGCACCCAGTACCCTGAGCACTGAACACACAGCACCCTGAGTACTGAGCACCCCGAGCACTGAGCACCCAGCACCCTGATCACTGAGGACCCAGCACCCTGAGTACTGAGCACCCAGCACCCTGAGCACTGAGCACCCAGCACATTGAGTACTGAGCACCCAGCACCCTGAGATCTGAGCACCCTGAGTACTGAGCACCCAGCACCCTGAGCACTGAGCACCCAGCACCCCGAGCACTGAGCACCCAGAACCCAGAGCACTGAGCACTGAGCACCCTGAGTACTGAGCACTGAGTACCCAGCAACCCGAGCACTGAGCACCCAGCACCCTGAGCACTGAGCACCCTGAGTACTGAGCACCCAGCACCCTGAGCACTGAGCACCCAGCACCCCGAGCACTGAGCACCCAGCACCCAGAGCACTGAGCACTGAGCACCCTGAGTACTGAGCACTGAGCACCCTGAGCACTGAGCACCGAGCACCCTGAGTACTGAGCACTGAGCACCCTGAGCACTGAGCACCCAGCACCCTGATTACTGAGCACCCAGCACCCTGAGCACTGAGGACCGAGCACCCTGAGTACTAAGCACCCAGCACCCTGAGTACTGAGCACCCAGCACCCTGTGCACTGAGCACACAGCACGCTGAGTACTGAGCACTGAGCACCCTGAGTACTGAGCACCGAGCACCCTGAGCACGGAGCACCCAGCACGCTGAGTACTGATCACTGAGCACCCTGAGTACTGAGCACCGAGGACCCTGAGCACTGAGCACCCAGCACCCTGAGTACTGAGCACCGAGCACCCCGAGTACTGAGCACCGAGCACCCCGAGCACTGAGCACCCAGCACCCTGAGTACTGAGCACCCAGCACCAAGAGTACTGAGCAGCGAGCACCCCTAGCACTGAGCACCCAGCACCCTGAGTAATGAGCACCCAGCACCCCGAGTACTGAGCACCCAGCACCGTGAGTACTGAGCACCCAGCACGCTGAGCACTGAGCACCCAGCACCCCGAGAATGAGCACCCAGCACCCTGAGTACTGAGAACCGAGGACCCTGAGCACTGAGCACCCAGCACCCCGAGAATGAGCACCCAGCACCCTGAGTACTGAGAACCGAGCACCCGGAGTACTGAGCACCCAGCACGCTGAGCACTGAGCACCCAGCACCCCGAGTACTGAGCACCCAGCACCCCGAGCACTGAGCACCCAGCACCCCGAGAATGAGCACCCAGCACCCTGAGTACTGAGAACCGAGCACCCTGAGTACTGAGCACCCAGCACGCTGAGCACTGAGCACCCAGCACCCCGAGTACTGAGCACCCAGCACCCCGAGCACTGAGCACCCAGCACCCCGAGAATGACCACCCAGCACCCTGAGTACTGAGCACCCAGCACCCTGAGTACTGAGCACGCAGCACCCCGAGCACTGAGCACCCAGCACCCCGAGAATGAGCACCCAGCACCCTGAATACTGAGCACCCAGCACCATGAGTACTGTGCACTAAGCACCCAGAGCGCTGAGCACCCAGGACCCCGAGCACTGAGTACTGAGCACCCAGCACCCTGAGTACTGAGCAACGAGCTCCCCGAGCACTGAGCACCCTGAGTACTGAGCACCCAGCACCCTGAATACTGAGCACCCGGCACCCTGAGCACTGAGCACCCAGCACCCCGAGCACTGAGCACCCAGCACCCTGAGTACTGAGCACCCAGCACCTTGAGCAATGAGCACCCAGCACACTGAGTACTGAGCAGCGAGCACCCTGAGTACTGAGCACCCAGCACCCTGAGTACTGAGCACCCAGCACCCTGAGTAGTGAGCACCGTGCACCCCGAGTACTGAGCACCCAGCACCCTGAGCACTCAGCACCCAGCACCCCGAGCACTGAGCACCCAGCACCCTGAGTACTGAGCTCCCAGCACCCCAAGCCCTGAGCACACATCACCCTGAGTACTGAGCACCCTGAGTACTGAGCACCGATCACACTGAGCACTGAGCACCCAGCACCCTGAGTACTGAGCACCCAACGTACTGAGCACCGAGCACACCGAGCACCGAGCACCCAGCACCCTGAGTACTGAGCACTGAGCACCCCGAGTACTGAGCACCCAGCACCCCGAGCACTGAGCACCGAGCACCCCGAGCACTGAGCAACCAGCACCCCGAGCACTGAGCACCCAGCACCCCGAGCACTGAGCACCCAGCACCCCGAGCACTGAGCACTCAGCACCCTGAGTACTGAGCACCCAGCACCCTGAGTACTCAGCACACAGCACCCTGAACACTGAGCAACCAGCACCCTGAGTACTGAGCACCCAGCACCCCAAGCACTGAGCACCATGAGTACTGAGCACCTAGCACCCCAAGCACTGAGCACCCTGAGTACTGAGCACCCAGCACCCTGAGCACTGAGCACCCTGAGTTCTGAGCACTGAGCACCCTGAGTACTGAGCACTGAGAACCCTGAGTACTGAGCACCCAGCACCCTGAGTACTGAGCACCCAGCACCCTGAGCAATGAGCACCCTGAGTACTGAGCACCCAGCACCGTGAGCACTGAGCACCGAGCACCCCGAGCACTGAGCACCCAGCACCCTGAGCACTGAGGACCCAGCACCCTGAGTACTGAGCACCCAGCACCCTGAGCACTGAGCACCCAGCACCCTGAGTACTGAGCACCCAGCACCCTGATCACTGAGCACCCAGCACCCTGAGTACTGAGCATCCAGCACCCCGAGCACTGAGCAGCCAGCACCCTGAGTACTGAGCACCCAGTACGCTGAGCACTGAACACACAGCACCCTGAGTACTGAGCACCCCGAGCACTGAGCACCCAGCACCCTGAGCACTGAGCACCCTGAGTACTGATCACCGAGCACCCTGAGCACTGAGCACCCAGCACGCTGAGTACTGAGCACTGAGCACCCTTGCTCGGGGTGCGGGGTGCTCAGTGCTCAGTACTCAGGGTGCTGGGTGCACAGTGCTCAGGGTGCTGGGTGCTCAGTACTCAGGGTGCTCAGAGCTCAGTACTCAGGGTGCTCAGTGCTCAGTACTCAGGGTGCTCAGTGCTCAGGGTGCTGGGTGCTCAGTGCTCGGGGTGCTGGGTGCTCAATGCTCAGGGTGCTGGGTGCTCAGGGCTCGGGGTGCTGGGTACTCCGTGCTCAGTACACAGGGTGCTGGGTACTCAGTGCTCAGTACTCAGGGTGCTGGGTGCTCAGTGCTCGGGGTGCTGGATGCTCAGTACTCAGGGTGCTGGGTGCTCAGTACTCAGGGTGCTCAGTGCTCGGGGTGCTGGGTGCTCAGTGCTCAGGGTGCTGGGTGCTCAGTGCTCAGGGTGCTGGGTGCTCAGTACTCAGGGTGCTCAGTGCTCAGGGTGCTGGGTGCTCAGTGCTCGGGGTGCTGGGTACTCCGTGCTCAGTACACAGTGTGCTGGGTACTCAGTGCTCAGTACTCAGGGTGCTGGGTGCTCAGTGCTCGGGGTGCTGGATGCTCAGTACTCAGGGTGCTGGGTGCTCAGTACTCAGGGTGCTTTGTCCTCAGTGCTCAGGGTGCTGGGTGCTCAGTGCTCGGGGTACTCATTGCTCAGGGTGCTGTGTGCTCAGTACTCAGGTTGCTGGGTGCTCATTACTCTGGGTGCTGGGTGCTCAGAACTCGGGATGTTCGGTGCTCAGTGCTCAGGGTGCTGGGTGCTCAGTACTCAGGGTGCTCATTGCTCAGGGTGCTGGGTGCTCAGTACTCAGGGTGCTGGGTGCTCAGTACTCAGGGTGCTGGGTGCTCAGTACTCAGGGTGCTGGGTGCTCAGTACTCAGGGTGCTCAGTGCTCAGTACTCAGGGTGCTCAGGGCTCAGGGTGCTGGGTGCTCACTGCTCGGGGTGCTGGGTGCTCAGTGCTCAGGGTGCTGGGTGCTCAGTGCTCAGGGAGCTCGGTGCTCAGTGCTCAGGGTGCTGGGTGCTCAGTACTCAGTGTGCTGGGTGCTCAGTACGCAGGGTGCTCAGTGCTCAGTACTCAGGGTGCTCAGTGCTCAGTACTCAGGGTGCTCAGTGCTCAGGGTGCTGGGTGCTCAGTGCTCGGGGTGCTGGGTGATCAGTCCTCAGGGTGCTGGGTGTTCAGTGCTCAGGGTGCTCATTGCTCGTTGCTCGTGGTGCTGGGTGCTCAGTGCTCGGGGTGCTGGGTGCTCAGTGCTCAGGGTGCTGGGTGCTCAGTACTCAGGGTGCTGGGAGCTCAGTGCTCAGGGTGCTGGGTGCTCAGTGCTCAGGGTGCTCGGTGCTTAGTACCCAGAGTGGTAGTTGCTAGGTGTGCTGGGTGCTCAGTGCTCGGGGTGCTGGGTGCTCAGTGCTCGGGGTGCTGGGTGCTCTGTACTCGGGGTGCTCGGTGCTCAGTTCTCAGGGTGCTGGGTGCTCAGTGCTCAGGGTGCTCGGTGCTCAGTACTCAGGTTGCTGGGTGCTCAGTGCTCGGGGTGCTGGTTGCTCATTACTCAGGATGCTGGGTGCTCAGTACTCAGTGTGCTCAGTGCTTGGGGTGCTGGGTGCTCAATACTCAGGGTGCTCAGTGCTTGGGGTGTTGGGTGCTCAGTACTCAGTGTGCTGGGTGCTCAATGCTCAGGGTGCTGGGTGCTCAGTACTCAGGGTGCTGGGTTCTCAGTACTCAGGGTGCTGGGTGCTCAGTGCTCGGGGTGCTGGGTGCTCAGTGCTCGGGGTTGCTGGGTGCTCAGTGCTCGGGGTTGCTGGGTGCTCAGTGCTCGGGGCACTGGGTGCTCAGTGCTCCGGGTTCTGGGTGCTCAGTGCTCGGGGCGCTGGGTGCTCAGTGCTCGGGGCGCTGGGTGCTCAGTGCTCGGGGTGCTCAGAGCTCAGTACTCAGGGTGCTGGGTGCTCAGTGCTCGGGGTGCTCGGTGCTCAGTACTCAGGGTGCTGGGTACTCAGTGCTCGGGGTGCTCGGTGCTCAGTACGTTGGGTGCTCACTACTCAGGGTGCTGGGTGCTCAGTACTCAGGGTGCTGGGTGCTCAGTGCTCAGGGTGCTGGGTGCTCAGTGCTCAGGGTGCTGGGTGCTCAGTACTCAGGGTGCTGGGTGCGCAGTGCTCGGGGTGCTGGGTGCTCAGTGCTCAGGGTACTGGGTGCTCAGTGCTCAGGGTGCTGGGTGCTCAGTACTCAGGGTGCTGGGTGCTCAGTACTCAGGGTGCTGAGTGCTCAGTTCTCAGGGTGCTGGGTGATCAGTACTCGGGTGCTGGGTGCTCAGTGCTCAGGGTGCTGGGTGCTCAGTGCTCGGGGTGCTTGTTGCTCAGTGTTCAGTACTCAGGGTGCTGGGTGCTCAGTGCTCGGGGTGCTGGGTGCTCAGTGCTCAGTACTCAGGGTGCTGGGTGCTCAGTGCTCAGGGTGCTGGGTGCTCAGTACTCAGGGTGCTCAGTGCTCAGTGCTCAGTGTGCTGGGTGCTCAGTGCTCGGGGTGCTGGGTGCTCAGTGCTCGGGGTGCTGGGTGCTCAGTACTCGGGTGCTCTGTGCTCAGTACTCAGGGTGCTGGGTGCTCAGTGCTCAGGGTGCTTTGTGCTCAGTACTCATGGTGCTGTTTGCTCGGTGCTCAGGGTGCTGGGTCCTCAGTGCTCAGGGTGCTGGGTGCTCAGTGCTCAGGGTGCTCGGTGCTTAGTACTCAGGGTGCTCGTTGCTCGGGGTGCTGGGTGCTCAGTGCTCGGGGTGCTCGGTGCTCAGTACTCAGGGTGCTGTGTGCTCAGTACTCAGGGTGCTGGGTGCTCAGTACTCATGGTGCTGGGTGCTCAGTACTCAGGGGGCTGGGTGCTCAGTGCTCAGCGTGCTGGGTGCTCAGTGCTCAGGGTGCTGGGTGCTCAGTGCTCGGAGTGCTTGGTGCTCAGTGCTCGGGGTGCTGGGTGCTCAGTGCTCACGGTGTTGGGTGCTCAGTGCTCAGTGCTCAGGGTGCTGGGTGCTCAGTACTCAGGGTGCTGGGTGCTCAGTACTCAGGGTCCTGGGTGCTCAGTGCTCAGGGTGCTGGGTGCTCAGTACTCTGGGTGTTGGGTGCTCAGTACTCAGGGTGCTGGGTGCTCAGTGCTCGGGGTGCTGGGTGCTCAGTGCTCAGGGTGCTGTGTGCTCAGTGCTCATGGTGCTGGTTGCTCAGTATTCAGGGTGCTGGGTGCTCAGTGCTCGGGGTGCTCGGTGCTCAGTACTCAAGGTGCTGGGTGCTCAGTGCTCAGGGTGCTGGGTGCTCAGTTCTCGGGGTGCTCCGTGCTCTGTGCTCAGGGTGCTGGGTGCTCAGTACTCAGGGTGCTCGGTGCTCAGTACTCAGGGTTCTCAGTGCTCAGTGCTCAGGGTGCTGGGTGCTCAGTTCTCAGGGTGCTCAGTGCTCAGTACTTGGAGTGCTGGGTGCTCAGTACTCAGGGTGCTCAGTGCTCAGCACTCGGGGTGCTGGGTGCTCAGTGCTCGGGGAGCTGGTTGCTCAGTGCTCGGAGTTCTGGGTGCTCAGTACTCAGGGTGCTGTGTGCTCAGTGCTCAGTACTCAGCGTGCTGGGTGCTCAGTGCTCAGAGTGTTGGGTGCTCAGTACTCAGGGTGCTGGGTGCTCAGTGCTCAGTGCTCAGGGTGCTCAGTGCTCAGGGTGCTGGGTGCTCAGGGTGCTGGGTGCTCAGTGCTCGGGGTGCTGGGTGCTCAGTGCTCAGGGTGCTGGGTGCTCAGTGCTCAGTGCTCAGGGTGCTGTGTGCTCAGTGCTCAGTGCTCAGGGGGCTGGGTGTTCAGTACTCAGGGTGCTGGTTGCTCAGTACTCAGGGTGCTTGGTGCTCAGTGCTCAGAGTGCTGGTTGCTCAGTGCTCAGGGTGCTGGGGGCTCAGGACTCAGGGTGCTGGGTGCTCAGTACTCAGGGTTCTCGGTGTTCAGTACTCAGGGTGCTGGGTGCTCAGTGCCCAGGGTGCTGGGTGCTCAGTACTCAGGGTGCTGGGTGCTCAGTACTCAGGGTGCTGGGTGCTCAGTGCTCAGGGTGCTGGGTCCTCAGTACTCAGGGTGCTGGGTGCTCAGTGCTCGGGGTGCTGGGTGCTCAGTGCTCAGGGTGATCAGTGCTCAGTACTCAGGGTGCTGGGTGCTCAGTGCTCAGGGTGCTGGGTGCTCAGTCCTCAGGGTGCTCAGTACTCAGGGTGCTCAGTGCTCAGTACTCAGGGTGTTCAGTACTCAGGGTGCTGGGTGCTCAGTGCTCGGGGTGCTGGGTGCTCAGTACTCAGGGTGCTGGGTGCTCAGTACTCGGGGTGCTGGGTGCTCAGTACTCAGGGTGCTGGGTGCTCAGTGCTTTTGGTGCTGGGTGCTCAGTGCTCAGGGTGATCGGTGCTCAGTGCTCAGCGTGCTGGGTGCTCAGTCCTCAGGGTGCTCAGTGCTCAAGGTGCTGGGTGCTCAGTGCTCGGGGTGCTCGGTGCTCAGTACTCAGGGTGCTGAGTGCTCAGTACTCAGGGTGCTGGGTGCTCAGTACTCAGGGTGCTGGGTGCTCAGTACTCAGGTCAGTACTCAGAGTGCTGGGTGCTCAGTACTCGGGGTGCTGGGTGCTCAGTACTCAGGGTGCTGGGTGCTCAGTGCTCAGGGTGCTAGGTGCTCAGTACTCAGGGTGCTGGGTGCTTAGTACTCAGGGTGCTCAGTACTTAGGGTGCTCAGTGCTCAGTGCTCGGGGTGCTGGGTGCTCAGTGCTCGGGGTGCTGGGTGCTCAGTACTCAGGGTGCTGGGTGCTCAGTGCTCAGGGTGATCAGTGCCCAGTGCTCAGGGTGCTGGGTGCTCAGTCCTCATGGTGCTCAGTACTCAGGGTGCTCGGTGCTCAGCACTCAGGGTGCTGGGTGCTCAGTGCCCAGGGTGCTGGGTGCTCAGTACTCAGGGTGCTGGGTGCTCAGTACTCAGGGTGCTGGGTGCTCAGTGCTCAGGGTGATCAGTGCTCAGTACTCAGGGTGCTGGGTTCTCAGTGCTCAGGGTGATGGGTGCTCAGTCCTCAGGGTGCTCAGTACTCAGGCTGCTGGGTGCTCAGTGCTCAGTACTCATGGTGCTCAGTACTCAGGGTGCTGGATGCTCAGTGCTCGGGGTGCTGGGTGCTCAGCACTCAGCGTGCTGGGTGCTCAGTGCCCAGGGTGCTGGTTGCTCATTACTCAGGGTGCTGGGTGCTCAGTACTCAGTGTGCTCAGTGCTTGGGGTGCTGGGTGCTCAATACTCAGGGTGCTCAGTGCTTGGGGTGTTGGGTGCTCAGTACTCAGTGTGCTGGGTGCTCAATGCTCAGGGTGCTGGGTGCTCAGTACTCAGGGTGCTGGGTTCTCAGTACTCAGGGTGCTGGGTGCTCAGTGCTCGGGGTGCTGGGTGCTCAGTGCTCGGGGTTGCTGGGTGCTCAGTGCTCGGGGTTGCTGGGTGCTCAGTGCTCGGGGCACTGGGTGCTCAGTGCTCGGGGTTCTGGGTGCTCAGTGCTCGGGGCGCTGGGTGCTCAGTGCTCGGGGCGCTGGGTGCTCAGTGCTCGGGGTGCTCAGAGCTCAGTACTCAGGGTGCTGGGTGCTCAGTGCTCGGGGTGCTCGGTGCTCAGTACTCAGGGTGCTGGGTACTCAGTGCTCGGGGTGCTCGGTGCTCAGTACGTTGGGTGCTCACTACTCAAAGTGCTGGGTGCTCAGTACTCAGGGTGCTGGGTGCTCAGTGCTCAGGGTGCTGGGTGCTCAGTGCTCAGGGTGCTGGGTGCTCAGTACTCAGGGTGCTGGGTGCGCAGTGCTCGGGGTGCTGGGTGCTCAGTGCTCAGGGTACTGGGTGCTCAGTGCTCAGGGTGCTGGGTGCTCAGTACTCAGGGTGCTGGGTGCTCAGTACTCAGGGTGCTGAGTGCTCAGTTCTCAGGGTGCTGGGTGATCAGTACTTGGGTGCTGGGTGCTCAGTGCTCAGGGTGCTGGGTGCTCAGTGCTCGGGGTGCTTGGTGCTCAGTGTTCAGTACTCAGGGTGCTGGGTGCTCAGTGCTCGGGGTGCTGGGTGCTCAGTGCTCAGTACTCAGGGTGCTGGGTGCTCAGTGCTCAGGGTGCTGGGTGCTCAGTACTCAGGGTGCTCAGTGCTCAGTGCTCAGGGTGCTGGGTGCTCAGTACTCAGGGTGCTGGGTGCTCAGTACTCGGGGTGCTGGGTGCTCAGTACTCAGGGTGCTGGGTGCTCAGTGCTTTTGGTGCTGGGTGCTCAGTGCTCAGGGTGATCGGTGCTCAGTGCTCAGCGTGCTGGGTGCTCAGTCCTCAGGGTGCTCAGTGCTCAAGGTGCTGGGTGCTCAGTGCTCGGGGTGCTCGGTGCTCAGTACTCAGGGTGCTGAGTGCTCAGTGCTCGGGGAGCTGGTTGCTCAGTGCTCGGAGTTCTGGGTGCTCAGTACTCAGGGTGCTGTGTGCTCAGTGCTCAGTACTCAGCGTGCTGGGTGCTCAGTGCTCAGAGTGTTGGGTGCTCAGTACTCAGGGTGCTGGGTGCTCAGTGCTCAGTGCTCAGGGTGCTCAGTGCTCAGGGTGCTGGGTGCTCAGGGTGCTGGGTGCTCAGTGCTCGGGGTGCTGGGTGCTCAGTGCTCAGGGTGCTGGGTGCTCAGTGCTCAGTGCTCAGGGTGCTGTGTGCTCAGTGCTCAGTGCTCAGGGGGCTGGGTGTTCAGTACTCAGGGTGCTGGTTGCTCAGTACTCAGGGTGCTTGGTGCTCAGTGCTCAGAGTGCTGGTTGCTCAGTGCTCAGGGTGCTGGGGGCTCAGGACTCAGGGTGCTGGGTGCTCAGTACTCAGGGTTCTCGGTGTTCAGTACTCAGGGTGCTGGGTGCTCAGTGCCCAGGGTGCTGGGTGCTCAGTACTCAGGGTGCTGGGTGCTCAGTACTCAGGGTGCTGGGTGCTCAGTGCTCAGGGTGCTGGGTCCTCAGTACTCAGGGTGCTGGGTGCTCAGTGCTCGGGGTGCTGGGTGCTCAGTGCTCAGGGTGATCAGTGCTCAGTACTCAGGGTGCTGGGTGCTCAGTGCTCAGGGTGCTGGGTGCTCAGTCCTCAGGGTGCTCAGTACTCAGGGTGCTCAGTGCTCAGTACTCAGGGTGTTCAGTACTCAGGGTGCTGGGTGCTCAGTGCTCGGGGTGCTGGGTGCTCAGTACTCAGGGTGCTGGGTGCTCAGTACTCGGGGTGCTGGGTGCTCAGTACTCAGGGTGCTGGGTGCTCAGTGCTTTTGGTGCTGGGTGCTCAGTGCTCAGGGTGATCGGTGCTCAGTGCTCAGCGTGCTGGGTGCTCAGTCCTCAGGGTGCTCAGTGCTCAAGGTGCTGGGTGCTCAGTGCTCGGGGTGCTCGGTGCTCAGTACTCAGGGTGCTGAGTGCTCAGTACTCAGGGTGCTGGGTGCTCAGTACTCAGGGTGCTGGGTGCTCAGTACTCAGGTCAGTACTCAGAGTGCTGGGTGCTCAGTACTCGGGGTGCTGGGTGCTCAGTACTCAGGGTGCTGGGTGCTCAGTGCTCAGGGTGCTAGGTGCTCAGTACTCAGGGTGCTGGGTGCTTAGTACTCAGGGTGCTCAGTACTTAGGGTGCTCAGTGCTCAGTGCTCGGGGTGCTGGGTGCTCAGTGCTCGGGGTGCTGGGTGCTCAGTACTCAGGGTGCTGGGTGCTCAGTGCTCAGGGTGATCAGTGCCCAGTGCTCAGGGTGCTGGGTGCTCAGTCCTCATGGTGCTCAGTACTCAGGGTGCTCGGTGCTCAGCACTCAGGGTGCTGGGTGCTCAGTGCCCAGGGTGCTGGGTGCTCAGTACTCAGGGTGCTGGGTGCTCAGTACTCAGGGTGCTGGGTGCTCAGTGCTCAGGGTGATCAGTGCTCAGTACTCAGGGTGCTGGGTTCTCAGTGCTCAGGGTGATGGGTGCTCAGTCCTCAGGGTGCTCAGTACTCAGGCTGCTGGGTGCTCAGTGCTCAGTACTCATGGTGCTCAGTACTCAGGGTGCTGGATGCTCAGTGCTCGGGGTGCTGGGTGCTCAGCACTCAGCGTGCTGGGTGCTCAGTGCCCAGGGTGCTGGTTGCTCATTACTCAGGGTGCTGGGTGCTCAGTACTCAGTGTGCTCAGTGCTTGGGGTGCTGGGTGCTCAATACTCAGGGTGCTCAGTGCTTGGGGTGTTGGGTGCTCAGTACTCAGTGTGCTGGGTGCTCAATGCTCAGGGTGCTGGGTGCTCAGTACTCAGGGTGCTGGGTTCTCAGTACTCAGGGTGCTGGGTGCTCAGTGCTCGGGGTGCTGGGTGCTCAGTGCTCGGGGTTGCTGGGTGCTCAGTGCTCGGGGTTGCTGGGTGCTCAGTGCTCGGGGCACTGGGTGCTCAGTGCTCGGGGTTCTGGGTGCTCAGTGCTCGGGGCGCTGGGTGCTCAGTGCTCGGGGCGCTGGGTGCTCAGTGCTCGGGGTGCTCAGAGCTCAGTACTCAGGGTGCTGGGTGCTCAGTGCTCGGGGTGCTCGGTGCTCAGTACTCAGGGTGCTGGGTACTCAGTGCTCGGGGTGCTCGGTGCTCAGTACGTTGGGTGCTCACTACTCAAAGTGCTGGGTGCTCAGTACTCAGGGTGCTGGGTGCTCAGTGCTCAGGGTGCTGGGTGCTCAGTGCTCAGGGTGCTGGGTGCTCAGTACTCAGGGTGCTGGGTGCGCAGTGCTCGGGGTGCTGGGTGCTCAGTGCTCAGGGTACTGGGTGCTCAGTGCTCAGGGTGCTGGGTGCTCAGTACTCAGGGTGCTGGGTGCTCAGTACTCAGGGTGCTGAGTGCTCAGTTCTCAGGGTGCTGGGTGATCAGTACTTGGGTGCTGGGTGCTCAGTGCTCAGGGTGCTGGGTGCTCAGTGCTCGGGGTGCTTGGTGCTCAGTGTTCAGTACTCAGGGTGCTGGGTGCTCAGTGCTCGGGGTGCTGGGTGCTCAGTGCTCAGTACTCAGGGTGCTGGGTGCTCAGTGCTCAGGGTGCTGGGTGCTCAGTACTCAGGGTGCTCAGTGCTCAGTGCTCAGGGTGCTGGGTGCTCAGTACTCAGGGTGCTGGGTGCTCAGTACTCGGGGTGCTGGGTGCTCAGTACTCAGGGTGCTGGGTGCTCAGTGCTTTTGGTGCTGGGTGCTCAGTGCTCAGGGTGATCGGTGCTCAGTGCTCAGCGTGCTGGGTGCTCAGTCCTCAGGGTGCTCAGTGCTCAAGGTGCTGGGTGCTCAGTGCTCGGGGTGCTCGGTGCTCAGTACTCAGGGTGCTGAGTGCTCAGTGCTCGGGGAGCTGGTTGCTCAGTGCTCGGAGTTCTGGGTGCTCAGTACTCAGGGTGCTGTGTGCTCAGTGCTCAGTACTCAGCGTGCTGGGTGCTCAGTGCTCAGAGTGTTGGGTGCTCAGTACTCAGGGTGCTGGGTGCTCAGTGCTCAGTGCTCAGGGTGCTCAGTGCTCAGGGTGCTGGGTGCTCAGGGTGCTGGGTGCTCAGTGCTCGGGGTGCTGGGTGCTCAGTGCTCAGGGTGCTGGGTGCTCAGTGCTCAGTGCTCAGGGTGCTGTGTGCTCAGTGCTCAGTGCTCAGGGGGCTGGGTGTTCAGTACTCAGGGTGCTGGTTGCTCAGTACTCAGGGTGCTTGGTGCTCAGTGCTCAGAGTGCTGGTTGCTCAGTGCTCAGGGTGCTGGGGGCTCAGGACTCAGGGTGCTGGGTGCTCAGTACTCAGGGTTCTCGGTGTTCAGTACTCAGGGTGCTGGGTGCTCAGTGCCCAGGGTGCTGGGTGCTCAGTACTCAGGGTGCTGGGTGCTCAGTACTCAGGGTGCTGGGTGCTCAGTGCTCAGGGTGCTGGGTCCTCAGTACTCAGGGTGCTGGGTGCTCAGTGCTCGGGGTGCTGGGTGCTCAGTGCTCAGGGTGCTGGGTGCTCAGTCCTCAGGGTGCTCAGTACTCAGGGTGCTCAGTGCTCAGTACTCAGGGTGTTCAGTACTCAGGGTGCTGGGTGCTCAGTGCTCGGGGTGCTGGGTGCTCAGTACTCAGGGTGCTGGGTGCTCAGTGCTCAGAGTGCTGGTTGCTCAGTGCTCAGGGTGCTGGGGGCTCAGGACTCAGGGTGCTGGGTGCTCAGTACTCAGGGTTCTCGGTGTTCAGTACTCAGGGTGCTGGGTGCTCAGTGCCCAGGGTGCTGGGTGCTCAGTACTCAGGGTGCTGGGTGCTCAGTACTCAGGGTGCTGGGTGCTCAGTGCTCAGGGTGCTGGGTCCTCAGTACTCAGGGTGCTGGGTGCTCAGTGCTCGGGGTGCTGGGTGCTCAGTGCTCAGGGTGCTCAGTACTCAGGGTGCTCAGTGCTCAGTACTCAGGGTGCTGGGTGCTCAGTGCTCAGGGTGCTGGGTGCTCAGTCCTCAGGGTGCTCAGTACTCAGGGTGCTCAGTGCTCAGTACTCAGGGTGTTCAGTACTCAGGGTGCTGGGTGCTCAGTGCTCGGGGTGCTGGGTGCTCAGTACTCAGGGTGCTGGGTGCTCAGTACTCGGGGTGCTGGGTGCTCAGTACTCAGGGTGCTGGGTGCTCAGTGCTTTTGGTGCTGGGTGCTCAGTGCTCAGGGTGATCGGTGCTCAGTGCTCAGCGTGCTGGGTGCTCAGTCCTCAGGGTGCTCAGTGCTCAAGGTGCTGGGTGCTCAGTGCTCGGGGTGCTCGGTGCTCAGTACTCAGGGTGCTGAGTGCTCAGTACTCAGGGTGCTGGGTGCTCAGTACTCAGGGTGCTGGGTGCTCAGTACTCAGGTCAGTACTCAGAGTGCTGGGTGCTCAGTACTCGGGGTGCTGGGTGCTCAGTACTCAGGGTGCTGGGTGCTCAGTGCTCAGGGTGCTAGGTGCTCAGTACTCAGGGTGCTGGGTGCTTAGTACTCAGGGTGCTCAGTACTTAGGGTGCTCAGTGCTCAGTGCTCGGGGTGCTGGGTGCTCAGTGCTCGGGGTGCTGGGTGCTCAGTACTCAGGGTGCTGGGTGCTCAGTGCTCAGGGTGATCAGTGCCCAGTGCTCAGGGTGCTGGGTGCTCAGTCCTCATGGTGCTCAGTACTCAGGGTGCTCGGTGCTCAGCACTCAGGGTGCTGGGTGCTCAGTGCCCAGGGTGCTGGGTGCTCAGTACTCAGGGTGCTGGGTGCTCAGTACTCAGGGTGCTGGGTGCTCAGTGCTCAGGGTGATCAGTGCTCAGTACTCAGGGTGCTGGGTTCTCAGTGCTCAGGGTGATGGGTGCTCAGTCCTCAGGGTGCTCAGTACTCAGGCTGCTGGGTGCTCAGTGCTCAGTACTCATGGTGCTCAGTACTCAGGGTGCTGGATGCTCAGTGCTCGGGGTGCTGGGTGCTCAGCACTCAGCGTGCTGGGTGCTCAGTGCCCAGGGTGCTGGTTGCTCATTACTCAGGGTGCTGGGTGCTCAGTACTCAGTGTGCTCAGTGCTTGGGGTGCTGGGTGCTCAATACTCAGGGTGCTCAGTGCTTGGGGTGTTGGGTGCTCAGTACTCAGTGTGCTGGGTGCTCAATGCTCAGGGTGCTGGGTGCTCAGTACTCAGGGTGCTGGGTTCTCAGTACTCAGGGTGCTGGGTGCTCAGTGCTCGGGGTGCTGGGTGCTCAGTGCTCGGGGTTGCTGGGTGCTCAGTGCTCGGGGTTGCTGGGTGCTCAGTGCTCGGGGCACTGGGTGCTCAGTGCTCGGGGTTCTGGGTGTTCAGTGCTCGGGGCGCTGGGTGCTCAGTGCTCGGGGCGCTGGGTGCTCAGTGCTCGGGGTGCTCAGAGCTCAGTACTCAGGGTGCTGGGTGCTCAGTGCTCGGGGTGCTCGGTGCTCAGTACTCAGGGTGCTGGGTACTCAGTGCTCGGGGTGCTCGGTGCTCAGTACGTTGGGTGCTCACTACTCAAAGTGCTGGGTGCTCAGTACTCAGGGTGCTGGGTGCTCAGTGCTCAGGGTGCTGGGTGCTCAGTGCTCAGGGTGCTGGGTGCTCAGTACTCAGGGTGCTGGGTGCGCAGTGCTCGGGGTGCTGGGTGCTCAGTGCTCAGGGTACTGGGTGCTCAGTGCTCAGGGTGCTGGGTGCTCAGTACTCAGGGTGCTGGGTGCTCAGTACTCAGGGTGCTGAGTGCTCAGTTCTCAGGGTGCTGGGTGATCAGTACTTGGGTGCTGGGTGCTCAGTGCTCAGGGTGCTGGGTGCTCAGTGCTCGGGGTGCTTGGTGCTCAGTGTTCAGTACTCAGGGTGCTGGGTGCTCAGTGCTCGGCGTGCTGGGTGCTCAGTGCTCAGTACTCAGGGTGCTGGGTGCTCAGTGCTCAGGGTGCTGGGTGCTCAGTACTCAGGGTGCTCAGTGCTCAGTGCTCAGGGTGCTGGGTGCTCAGTACTCAGGGTGCTGGGTGCTCAGTACTCGGGGTGCTGGGTGCTCAGTACTCAGGGTGCTGGGTGCTCAGTGCTTTTGGTGCTGGGTGCTCAGTGCTCAGGGTGATCGGTGCTCAGTGCTCAGCGTGCTGGGTGCTCAGTCCTCAGGGTGCTCAGTGCTCAAGGTGCTGGGTGCTCAGTGCTCGGGGTGCTCGGTGCTCAGTACTCAGGGTGCTGAGTGCTCAGTACTCAGGGTGCTGGGTGCTCAGTACTCAGGGTGCTGGGTGCTCAGTACTCAGGTCAGTACTCAGAGTGCTGGGTGCTCAGTACTCGGGGTGCTGGGTGCTCAGTACTCAGGGTGCTGGGTGCTCAGTGCTCAGGGTGCTAGGTGCTCAGTACTCAGGGTGCTGGGTGCTTAGTACTCAGGGTGCTCAGTACTTAGGGTGCTCAGTGCTCAGTGCTCGGGGTGCTGGGTGCTCAGTGCTCGGGGTGCTGGGTGCTCAGTACTCAGGGTGCTGGGTGCTCAGTGCTCAGGGTGATCAGTGCCCAGTGCTCAGGGTGCTGGGTGCTCAGTCCTCATGGTGCTCAGTACTCAGGGTGCTCGGTGCTCAGCACTCAGGGTGCTGGGTGCTCAGTGCCAGGGTGCTGGGTGCTCAGTACTCAGTGTGCTGGGTGCTCAGTACTCAGGGTGCTGGGTGCTCAGTGCTCAGGGTGATCAGTGCTCAGTACTCAGGGTGCTGGGTTCTCAGTGCTCAGGGTGATGGGTGCTCAGTCCTCAGGGTGCTCAGTACTCAGGCTGCTGGGTGCTCAGTGCTCAGTACTCATGGTGCTCAGTACTCAGGGTGCTGGATGCTCAGTGCTCGGGGTGCTGGGTGCTCAGCACTCAGCGTGCTAGGGTGCTCAGTGCCCAGGGTGCTGGTTGCTCATTACTCAGGGTGCTGGGTGCTCAGTACTCAGTGTGCTCAGTGCTTGGGGTGCTGGGTGCTCAATACTCAGGGTGCTCAGTGCTTGGGTGTTGGGTGCTCAGTACTCAGTGTGCTGGGTGCTCAATGCTCAGGGTGCTGGGTGCTCAGTACTCAGGGTGCTGGGTTCTCAGTACTCAGGGTGCTGGGTGCTCAGTGCTCGGGGTGCTGGGTGCTCAGTGCTCGGGGTTGCTGGGTGCTCAGTGCTCGGGGTTGCTGGGTGCTCAGTGCTCGGGGCACTGGGTGCTCAGTGCTCGGGGTTCTGGGTGCTCAGTGCTCGGGGCGCTGGGTGCTCAGTGCTCGGGGCGCTGGGTGCTCAGTGCTCGGGGTGCTCAGAGCTCAGTACTCAGGGTGCTGGGTGCTCAGTGCTCGGGGTGTTCGGTGCTCAGTACTCAGGGTGCTGGGTACTCAGTGCTCGGGGTGCTCGGTGCTCAGTACGTTGGGTGCTCACTACTCAAAGTGCTGGGTGCTCAGTACTCAGGGTGCTGGGTGCTCAGTGCTCAGGGTGCTGGGTGCTCAGTGCTCAGGGTGCTGGGTGCTCAGTACTCAGGGTGCTGGGTGCGCAGTGCTC